>NW_011369101.1:730534-745811 GCF_000735185.1 Notothenia coriiceps | reverse complement strand
TATTATACACTGACATAAAAATAATAAAACTTGTGTTGAAATAAATAATGCTTAGAAAGCAACGAGGAAGTAAGCTCTAACACCTGTAGATAGATAAGGATACTATCATGCTATATGGGATATATTATATTTCCAGAGTAGGACCATACCTTATAACTCTCGAGGCATATTTATCCTTTTATTTTTGCTCTAAAGTTAGGCTGAAACAGATCATGCATCTTAAGCATTCCTGCCATGTTTCGCCATTATAACACTGTCTTGCTCTCATCTTACGGGCTTAGATGGTTGTGAGAACAGCACCATCTACAGGCTCCTATGGCATAGAATGCTACTACATCAAGCGTCTCAGCGCTTGCCAACGCAATGTTCTCGTGCTGTCTTCCTGCTTTTGGTCGAGGTTGGCCGGCACATTAGCGCCGAGTAGCGCACGGTCACTCCCTTCATAGAAGTAAGACATTGATGTTTCTAAATCTGGACATGTTCGGTAATCATGAGTTCGTTTGTCATGCCACCTCTTGTACAGAGATCTATTTGGTAGATTGGAGTGTGAAATAAAGAAGTATAGTGTGGATGTGTTTTTCTTTGACACTTGTGTGATTCCCTGTGGTAGACACCTGGACTAGCTAATATTCTATTGATAGCTCAAAAATAGAAACAGATACCCATAATAGAATGCATTATTTGCATGATGAGGGTTTACACGCAAGTATTAAGTGATGGGCAGTATTTTGTATATATAGTATGTTTTAGAGACACCTGGCTCGAGATAGAACACAAATTTTTTCAGGCATGTATGTGTTGATACTTTATTCGATGTACAATAGCTCTTAAAGCGACTCATTAGAGCAATAGAATATCTGATTACTTCGACAATAAATCCATAAAAAAAATATCATCTGTGGAACGCCGTGTGCGCTGTAAAAGCACGTCCTAGACATGATGTTTCTCCATCGTGATGGCACCAGCGTCCGCTTAGAGTAATCTCGGGTAATAGGCTACAAGCAGTACTGCGTCAGCCTCCATCTGTGCACAAATCGTCTGATCGTGCCTCATGTTGTGTCTCATTACCGTGCGCGTTCCTGGTGTGGAGGAGGGGCTCTGTAAGGAAGGGCATATTGTTCCGGCTTGTTATTTTGCAATTTTACTAACCACTCGAGCTGTTTCTCAAATATGACCTACCCACCTTTAACCAACCATCTAAAAGAAACCCTAGATCTTCCAAACGGTGTACTATCAATGAGCTATGATGCAACAAACCATGGATGCAACACAAAACAGGAGACTCCATAATCTATCCTAATTCGCGATCATCATGCCAACCTTTGGATCTGATATTGTTCGGCCCAAATCAGCTCCATAGTAACTCCTAAATCACCCAGAAAGATAACAAACCCTACAAATTCAAGGGTCTCAGTGGACCTGGATTGGCCGAGTCTCAGATTGGACTTCAAGGAGTCCCGAAAGTCCATTTAACTGAACCACAGGAGGCAAACAAAGAGACGCTCAAAATAACACCGGAAACAAATGATAGAGTAACACACATCATTAAAGCTGGGGGACTATAGAGAAATCGGGCTCTAGCACGGAAGGAAACAGAAGCACTTGTGCTGACGACCAGCGCCTGCCACCTGGAAGCACAACCCGTCCTATCTTAGGCTTAAAAGGTCCCATGCCATGCCCTTTCTACTGATCATTAACTCCATTGTTGAGGTCAAACAGAAACATACATTTATATCGTTGCATGTCCAAACTCACATTAGGTTTCACAACACTCTCTGTATAGGTATTTCAATCAGGAGAGACGTGATGTATGGTGAAATACAGTGTATTACCGGGCACATGAATGAGGGAATCAGTGATTGACGGATTACATACAACGAACGAAATGATGTTTGAAACCGCTCGAGGAACCCCCGGGTCCCTAGACACTGTGGTGTGATAAGGTGTCGGTCTGGTCTGAAGGGAGAAGGTTTTTAGCTTGGCCCTGTATTAGGAGACAGGAGGCGAAGGGGTGGAGGAGGGTTGTGCGTTGACACCTGAAATGACAACTGACAGAGAGGGAAGAGCAGATTTAAAGGGGTTAGCGGGTGCTATGATTGGCTAGCTGGGTAACGCCCCCGATCACTTATTGGGAGAGGAGAGAGTATTGAAATGACGTGTAACACCAGAGGATATTGGTCTTCCTGATTGAACTTGTGCTAAGCTCATGTGTATTCACTCTCTGTCCTAAACGGCTTGTTGGAGCTCCTGCCCCCCCCCGCTCCCTGTGAGCCCAGTGGCCGTCTTCGAGACAGCGAGACACCTGGATTTACTCAATGACAAAAGACAAAATATGTGACGTGTAAAACAGCATCAACTGTAATATTAAGGAAAGGCTGGAATTGGGAGTACATTGGACACGGAGGTTTTTATCCGGATTGCAAACATTTGGTTTATTTGAAGCCAATGCAACTAACAATGGATTGCCTAATTTAAAGCTCATGTACTTGCAGGACTTGTTTGCTTTTTGAGGGAGTATCTTAATAGTTGAATGCACTTATTGTATGTCAATTTGGACAAAAGAGTCAGCTAAAAGAAATGTAATGTTAACTAGTCATTCCTGAGTATCAACCAAAGCTGCTTTTTGTGGCAAAATGTGACTCGTTGTACCTCTAACTGACGTGACGGTTATTTTGTGTATATTGATTGTTGTGCTTTTACTTACTGTATGTCTTAATGTGTGCTGTATACATGTCTCTGTTGATTGTGAATATAGGATATACATGTTTTTAGCGCCGTGGAACCTGAACCTACTGGCACTCTGACATCCTGCAATGAAAGCTGGCTTACCGGGGTCACTTGAAATGTAAACATGTGTGTGTCATAATGCCAGCTCAACGAACTGAATGTTCTCTAATTTTACGCTGCTATGGACAGTCTTTCAATAATGCATATTCTCAAAGATATTGAAGTGACTGTTATTTTGTGTATATTGATTGTTGTGCTTTGATTTAGGTCTTAATGTGTGCATATGTATAAATGTGTCTTTGATTGTGATACACATCTTTTGATACATGTTTGTATATATTTGGGATTGTGGGAAACGGTATTTCGATCTCTGTCTGTACACACAAACTGAAAGATTGACAATAAAGTTGACTTTGACTTGATCTATTATAAAAATTAAGCATCGGAATTAGAGAGGCACAGATTTATAAAATTCTGCTTTCTTTTTGCCGGCAACATTTATTTGTATCAACCAATGTTGCTTTTTGTGTGAGTTTACACCTTTACTGTGTCTGTAACACCATCAGCAGCCTGCAGCCGGTCCTCTAGACCCTGAGCTTTGGTACCAGCCGTCCCCCAGTGGTTCCCGTGCTGGTTGGTGACCTGCCGTCCTGTATGGTAATGGTGTCAGTGGGACACAGGGGTCTCTGTGCAGCGGCAGCACACTGGCCTGTTGTGGCGCTGGCTGGTGAAACAGAGGCTCTGTATGCCCCTTCATGAGTGGCACGTGTGTCCTCTCGCTCTGCGGCTAAATATAGCACCAACAATGGCACCGGGGAAATGCTTGTTTAGAAAAGAAACCCGAACGGAGATGATATCGGCTTACAGAGTATGAATAAAGCTCAGAGACATTTCATTTTCCGTCGATGGTAGAGAGGCTGAATACTAAGGAGGATTGTTTGCTGGAGCTGTTCAGTTCATTTAACACTTCATGTGTAATTTTTGTCAATTTAGATCCATGAGTGCAGATACAGGAGAAGAAAAAAGCTTTCACATAACTTTTATCATCTGGTAATAACTATTACCTGACATGTTTCCATTAAAAAATCATGACAATCATTATTTTAACTTCAAGATAAATGGCTTATAAAATACTTATTTCCTTTGCCGTGCTTCACACACATCTTTGTTTAACCCATATTCAATTGGTCTGCGTAAAGCAACCTATAAAAACGTCCTGCTTTATCAGGCTTACTGCCAAAAGCACCAACTGTGGGTCAGAGCTGACCGTCCAAATCTCCCTCACCGGGGAGAACCATTAGAACAATCCCTGATGGACTACTTCATAGTTATAGCTCTTAAACGTTGAAATACTCCCATGCTCATTCGTCTGGACGTCTGCCGCCTCCCTGGTGGTCCGCTGGGCTGAAGGACGGCGATTAAATGATCATCGTCAGTCGGAGTGGTTGCTACGGGTCTCGATACGGGGCGGCCGGCGTTAAGAAAATGTCACGTTCCTCGATGAGAGGATCTGTCTGACTGCACAGCCTCAGGCGTTGAACTGCAGCCAGAAAGTGACCCCGATTCTCTCCGGAGGCCATTATTCGCCCGGGGGGGGAGGGGGGGGTGCAGAAGAAAAAATATTTTGATATCTCTTCTTGCAGGGCAGGATGATGAAAGGGCAACATAATATTGTCACTTCATGTTAATAATGATTGAGCCTCAGTGATTAAACAAAAAAAACAATAATAATCAAGTCATTGATAAATATGTGGATAACTTTAATATATTGTGATTTTTTGGGGTTATTTACTATCCCTTTGCGTTTGTCTATACAAGTTAGACATAAACTATACAACAAATATTATTTTTATTTATTTTATGTTTATTAAATGTATTTAATATTCAGCATCCAAATTAATTAATTTTTTTTTTTTTTTTTTTTCATAGACGAAAAATAATAAATGGATTAACCCGGTGATTAAGATCCCCCTGCAACAATGTAATGGATTCTTCCAATGTCGACAATCGTGCCATTAATCCTGCTGACAAACAGACAAAAAAATAAACTGCATAACTGGAGAGATAAATACCCTCCTCAGCTACTAATAACTCTTAAATAAATGTAGTGGTACCACTTTTCTCTATAATTGTGCACATGCCGTTAAACTCCTGGATAACTTTAAAATATTCTGCTCGTACAAATCATTTTCCATATATCTGTAGTATTAAAACGACACCTAATATGACCAAAAATGGCCGGTGAATCTCTGCTTTTAGTTATTTTTATTCCACACGCAGGATTTATTGACATTTCAGCCCTGTGGGTGACTCCCAGCCTCTTAAGCGCCTTGTTATCTCTGCTAGGTGTGTTTGGCCAGGAGTGTGAGAGCTTGCCGCTGTATGGCCGTCTTGTTCCGAGTGTTTGCTTTTCACCGCTGGAGTGGCCAGAAGATGGATGAGTCTTTCAGAGCTGATAACTCTGGGTTTTGCCACCATTAGCGACCAAGCAGGCGAACCCCCCTGTGATCCCTCTTCATCTCAAATAGACTGAACATCTGAACCACTTCTATATTGGGTTCAACCATGATGGACAACCCAGCAGTATAAAAGCGTTCTCAGTCTCTCCTTCACACACAATTTAACTTTTGTTCACATTTGTTTCTCAGAATTTTGATTTTTTTTCAGAACTCAACTTTTCTTTCAGATTTTGATTTTTTTTCTCAGAATTTAACTTTTTTCTCAGAAATTAATTTTTCTCTCATAATTTGACTTTTTTCTCAGAATTTAACTTTCTTTCAGAATTTTGACTTTTTTTCAGGTTTCAACTTTTCTTTCAGATTTTGATTTTTTTTCTCAGAATTTAACTTTTTTCTTAGAAATAAATTTTTTCTCTCAGAATTTGACCTTTTTTCTCAGAATTTGACTTTTTTCTCAGAATTTGACTTTCTTTGAGAATTTTGACTTTTTTTCAGGTTTCAACTTTTCTTTCAGATTTTGATTTTTTTTCTCAGAATTTAACTTTTTTCTCAGAAATTAACTTTTTTCTCAGAATTTGACTTTCTTTCAGATTTTTGACTTTTATCTCAGAATTTAACTTTCCTTTGATATTTAGACTTTTTCTCAGTTTGACATTTTTTCAGGTTTTTCTCAGAATTTGACTTTTTCTCAGAACTAGACTTTTCTTTCAAAATTAACTTTTTCTCAGATTATGAATTTTTCCAAATTCTTTATTTTTTTCATTTCACTGAACCCACCCTGTTTCTCAAGCAGGCGATCACACCCTGTGATCCCTCTTCATCTCAAATACACTGGAAAACACACACACACACACACACACACACACACACACACACACACACACACACACACACACACACACACACACACACACACACACACACACACACACATTGTTTCTGTTTAGAATCAACACACGGAAATGCAGGAAGGCAGTGTTCCTAAATCCGTCAAAGCTAATTTGTCGGCGCGGTTTAGCCCAGCAACACAGGGATTTAAGACGACCATGGAAATGATGTTGAAGTAAACATGCCATCTTGCACGTAAACTCATCAGCACTCCATATAATTCCGCCTCATTTTCAGAGAAGAAGTGGAGGAAAAAGTGTTGTGTGATGGTACAGAGAGTCATTGGTTCCCAGACCGCGGTGCTGCACGCGTCACGAAGAAGAAGCAATGCTGGCGCTTTCCTTTCAACAGTCATGGGAATCTTAATATTCACAATCCAGCTTTTTTGATTGTGCTAAGCTGGTTATTTTGCACAGTATTAAACACTTAGCCTCTTGATTCGAGCTGAGCGCTCCATCTGTATGATGAGGCTAGCTGGTGAAACACAGTAAGGACATTGTGGGTGTATTACAAAGGGATTATTTAGGTTGAAATGACGATTAAAGTCAAAGAATCAGGTCATAATTGGGACATAACATTTTGTTTATACAAATATCTTCATTTTTCGGCCATAAAAACACTTCCAATAAAAAGATTCAGTGCCTTCTGCAGATTTGTATTCTACTAAAACACTCAAAAATAATTAAAACCATCAAAGCGGAAGTCAAAAAATGTCCCCGAAAAAAGATGGAGATTAGCAACTTCCATGTTGTCTTTGAAACTTATTGAATTAAATATGAGATATAAAGTTGTATCTTAAATCATATCAATCATACTGTATTGGCAATGACTGGCATTGGCTGGCAGATATAACATTTTAATGATGACGGTTGGTCAAGCAGGGTTCACTAGCATCCAAATAGAAAAAGAGTAGCCGTGAAGATATCAGAGGGTGTGTCTAGATGCAACATGTGGCCAGAAAAAAAAGTCCCAAACCCTTGAGTAAAATAAAAGTTCTGTATTTCACACGGATACAAGCGGCCGAGATGGTGTCTCCCTTAGGGATAAGGTGAGAAGGTCAGTCATCCGGGAGGGACTCGGAGTTGAACCGAAAGGAGCCAGTTGAGGTGGTTCGGGCACCTAGTAAGGATGTAAGTAAGTAAGTAAGTAAGTACAACTTTATTTATATAGCACCCTTCTCAACACGGATGTACAAAGTGCTTAAAAAAATTACTGTGGACCCCCCAGTCAGAGCTGGTCGATGTGGCCAGGGAAAGGAACGTTTGGTGCTCTCTGCTGGAACTGCTACCTCCGAGACCCGACCACGGATAAGCGGGAGAAGATGGATGGATGGATGTATTTCACACGGCAGCAATATTTCACCTTTGGGCAGATGTGTTGCACCCTGGTGTGATCATCAAGTCAACAGTATAGCATTTGAAAGAGAAACAATATCTTTTGAGTAGAAAATAGAAGGAATTATATATGAAATACTTTCAAACTCTTACTTATACAACGCTACCTGGCGTGGAACGACCTGTAGATTATGGTGGCTTTTTTTTCCCTTGGCAAACACACGATGGATTCTGCTGTTAATGTAATTTCCCTGATTTGATGACTTTTCAGCAGTATCCAATCATTGTTACTGTTGGCCTCAGTGACAGCTATTCAGCACAAAATCAATAGTTTTGCTTTTACTTTTGCAAAGAGACAGCTTTGGGTATTTTGCTAGAGATGTCTGGTTTTCACTTACATATCCACGAAGACCTTATATGCATAGAAACCCTCCAAACATCACATTTCAAAAGCTTTTCTTGAGGCGTAGTTCAACTATAATGAACCAACACATATCAAGCAAGACATGTACTAGATGTAATCTCGTTAAATCTACAGTCATGATTCAATTTGTACCGGCTAACAATTTTGATTTAATGCACATCATTTGAGGTTATATATACAGTATATGAAGGTTAGGACCCCCTGTGTCATTTGCTGCATATTTTAGGAGCTTAGTGGTAGGTAGAGCCCGATGAGCAAATATTTGACGTGTCCGAGCAAACATTTCCCCCTGTGTTTAATCGCCAGCGGAACAGCAGACCTGTGTAGGTGTGCCTCAGTGAATCTAAACACTTGTGGTGGAAGGTGTTTACTCGAATCTCCTGCAGCCGTGTGCTCAGGCGTCCGTGGAACGTCTTAAACGTGTCGGTTGCACGGCCAATTTGACCTGCTCGAGGAGTCGCGGTGAGCGTGTGTGTTTGTAACGATATCTATTACAAACATGGTGGAAATGCAGCTGGAAATTTGAGGTATGAACCAGGTCCTCCTCCCTCTGCTCTGAAAGTGGCTTTTGTTTGCTGTGTGCAAAGGGGAAAGGTCAGGGTGTAACACACACATGCATCCACGCATCGTTTGACATATAGAGACAGAGTGATGCTTATTGGAAATCAACCATGTGTGTCAATGGAGAGATTTAATGTGATAGTCTCAATACAATTTCAGGGTTTAATGCTCATTTCAAACAAAACATGACCATGAATATTACAATTGTTTTGACAAAGTCTTTATACTTCCCACATTAAAAGCCACTTGAATGCAAACTTCCTCTAATGGCGCATTTCCACTGCAGGGCCTCGCTCGGCTTAGTACGGTATAGTTAGGCCTTGGTAGGCCAGGCTCACTTTATGCTGCGTTTCCATTACAGTTTAGTAGCTGGGGCAGTAACTATAGTAACGCAGTGTAGGCGGAGCCGTGACGTCATCTTCAATGCGAACCACAAAACCAACATCAGCCGTTATCTGTTAGCCCTCAGAGCTCATAGCTCCTCATATCTGTTCAGAAACTAGACAGAAGTTAAACAAGTACAAACCACAGACTGTCTGAGTCATGGAGAATACAGTCGCTGCTTTATTTATGTCTGTAGGCCGTTGTTGTGAGTGTGGACGGTCGGAGCATTTACAACGTTAGCTTAGCTGATCTCCATTCAGAAAACACACATTTTAAAAAGGTGTTTCGCCTGCCGTCTGTCTGCAGACTTGTCAAAGCATTAATTCATGGTTTTTACTANGCGGACAGTACTGACAACGACACTTATTAGGAGTCACTACAGTTTGAGTGTTTCGAAGATATTACAGTCGGGGGACACAGGTAATTGTCGTCAGATCACCTTTTTTGACCGTTCCGGAGACGGACCTCCCACCGCTCTGTCTCCTCCCTCCCTTAGACGCCTTATGACACCGATCAACCGAAACGACCGAGAGCCGACAACGGAGGAATTTTCGGTCACTCGGAACCGACTATTAGGGACAGTTCCTCACCGAGACCTAGACTCGAAGTCCCGGCGATACTAAGGCAATAACAGAAACTAAGGTAAGTGAAATAAATTGTTCCCGTCGTAACTACCCTAACCCACTGGAAGTGAAACGTGGACGCCCAAGGAGAGGGTCAAAGGATTTACACACAACAGACAGGACTGATCTTTATAACAAATCTGAGGAGAAGGCACCGTAAAAGGAGGAGTTGTCCTAAATGAAAAAGAGACAGGAAAAATTCGTCATTAAAGTTCTCATTTATAGCAAGATGGGAAGAGTATTTTGAGGGACGTAAAGGCTGGGCCGACTTTTAAGAGAGCATTTTTAACACTCACGTATACTGGTAAATTTCTCGGGCTCACTCCTTTACGAACCACACTTATCATCTTGATTTTACTTCCACTATTCTCCCACAAAGTACGTGGTATCAGAGCTGATACTTTCACTCGACGTCCCCCCCAATAGTCGCCCGGATTAGGACCTAAAATCCTTCAGCACTACTTCTTCTAATGGTCCCTTTTGACGAAGAAAAAAGAATAAAGAAGGGTACGACAATAGGACGGAGGACCAAAGAGACTCGATAACACCTACACGTCTCTAACTATAACAAAAGTATAATCTCTTTCTACTCCCCTCCCTTACCCTCCGATTCACGTAACTTCGTGTATTCGTCTTTTTTGTCATATTGACGAAATTATAAGGTGTGGCCCCGGGAGATCTCCGTTTTGGATAAAAAATGTTGTTATTCGTGTAAGTTGTGGTGTCATACACGTGTCTACTTTCCTGCAATTAGATCAACATAGACTGACTACAAAGAAACCTAGAGAGTACGAACACTCTCTCTCCCGACCGTGCTCACTCCGACTCTATTAATTACGTGATTCTGACAGTAAACCTCTCTGGTTTGATTATTGGTGCTTACGGTAATTTCGCCGCCGACTCGATTCAAGGGCCGGTGTCACTTATCGAGATACGTTAGCATCTTCCCAAGTACTTAATACACGTGTGGACCGCGAAAACGTTTTATTTCTCGCGAGCGGAGACATCTTTGGAAACTAAGAGGCACTTCTTTTTACCATAAGAAAACCCCCAATCCCCGCTTACCTTGAAATGTGCGAGCCCCCCCCCCATTCGGCGGTCCTTTTTTTGTCCCCGTGGCCTACTAAGCGGCTCTGTAAATGCCAGAGTTACGTACACTCCAACCAGCCCCTCGAGTTTGTCGGCACAACGCGAAGTTTGTCGGACCGTTCCGTGTCGTCTATGTTGTTCATGATTGCTGGAATGTATTTGTCAATTATTTGTAACGCGTTAAACATAGCAACCGTTCGCGGCGGACCCTTGACTCGTCCGTAATACTAACCCGGGCCCGAAGGACAGTACTACCCGTGACTTTGACGGACCCAACATAGCGACCGACTGTGGTGGCCTGCGCCGTCGATTCAAGCGACGCTGGGTAGTCGGTAAACCGTAGGGACGTGGACCGTCGTACAAACGGTCTAAAACTTTGGTTTTACTGTTTCGTACGGATTTTATAAGTACCCACGTGGCGCGTGGCGAAGGTCGGACGCGGCGGACGAAGTACCAGGTTGCTTGCGCCAGAAACGAACGATATCCGTCGGCGAGCACCGCAGTAGACCGGAGGGGCAACCCTCCCCGCGTCGTCCCCCGTTAGGGAGACAGTCGTAAACTCATACCCGGAACGTTTTACACCCCCGTTTCTCGTGTTGTATTATCGGGGGAATCGGAGTCATTGGTCGCCTTACTAGCTCTAGAAGTTTCCGGCTACGCGCCGGAGCCCGACGGGCTACAGTTAGCTGCTGACGCCGCGTCCCAACGTCCGCCCGACTAAGTTCCGTCCGGCACGGTGTTGGTAGGCACCCGGCCACCGGTGCGCCCGAGACGACCCCCAGCGCTGCGGGAATTATTCGGTCACGTCGATGGCCGACCGGCCCGCACCGAGGAGTTGGCGTAACGTGCCACCTGGTCCCACAGCCCGCTGAGAAGCCGCAGGACCCGACCGACGTAGGCGCGATCGACTACGTCCGCTCCGCGAGTAACATAGGAGACTTGATTGTACGGAACCAAGTCTATTTCACATCTTCGGACGCTACTTCCCATGTCTAAGAAAGAAAAAGCTATCACATTTTGGCGGTTAGGGGGGGGGGGGGAGTGTCTATTACAGCTGTTGGTCTCAGGGCAGTTGTTTGCTCACTTGATTAGATGATTAGTGGTGATTAGATAATGGCGTCCTAATTATGACATTGCCGTGTAAATGCAGAGTTGAGACATTACAACATTTAGTAATGATGGGTCTATTGCTGCTGATTGGCTGATTGTTCTCTTGTTACATCTTTATTTGTCAAATTGCTATTGCTATTTAGCTAAACACACTATTTTCCTACTACTATAAACATTTCTGAGAAGAATTTTAGACAGTAGTTGCTTTCCATTCTCTCATTTAACTGTCAAGTCATCATCAAATAAACTCGTCAAATCCCTTATCATCAAGCTGATATTCTGTAATATGTAATGCATTTCATTTTTCATTTTTTCATTTCTAACATTTCCCTATTCAATTTCCATCTAGGACTAAATGCAGCTCATTCAAGCTATTTTTCATTTTAATTTCTTATATGGCGAAAATGTACCCTTAATGGCCATTGCATAATTCATCCAATTTATCAAAACCTATGCTCTACTCCTATGAGTTATGGCTAATCAATATCAGTAATGATCATTAATAGTTCATATTAGCTATAATCTAACATTGGTTCGGTTGAACAAGCATCCTAAATAGGCATTTGAAAGTTGTTGATAGTCTGGACCCTTGCAGATAGGGCCTTACAAAATGCAGTTTGTTCTTTTACTTTTAATTACAATTCCATTCAAAAAAAGTACTGTGTAGCATATCATAAACATTCAGGGGATTATTATTGCCTTTGTTTATTCATGTTAATGGTAAAGTAGGTCTGAGTGGTCTCTTATATTAATTTGTCAAAGTATCTAGTCAACAGGTCGTCAACATTCAAGTGAGAATGCAGCACTTTCAGTTTGATTACCGAAAACACGGAAACTTAATTGCACTCATTGTTATGCATTGTCACTTCACTGGTCAACGTGCCCCTGAATATCAATGAGCGCCTGATAAATCATGTTTGTGCTTAACACTCTGACAGAGAGGAAGGCAATTTCCCAACGTCGCTCCAAGGACACCTAAATCTAAATCACACGCATGTGCGAAATAACAGCTGATCGGAAATTGGGGTTGAAGTTTGTTTTTCGACAATTTATTCCTGACAAATTAAGTTATCTTGTGTCCAGTTTAATGGCTATTTTATACTGTTGTATACACAATTATATTAAAATAATGTATATCCTCTATACTGTGGTGACACACTACTTTAAAATGACTTCAACCTAACATACATTTAAGTAGGTTAAAATGAATGAGTTTCATTAATAATTCATTCGTATATCCCCTATGTCTGGTGGAGTAAACACGGCTCTAAACCTGCATTGAATGGAGAGAAACACTTTCTTACAATTGAGGTATGTTGATCAGGTTGCAACTCTCCTGAGTGATGATAACAAACAGAAAACAACATTGTACTCTAGGTCTAGGAGATAGCTGGATGAATAATGAGATTAGATAACATGGCAGCCAGGCAAAACACTATACTACTATATAAATAAGTTTGTTTTTGTGGGTAGAATGATATCTTTGATAAATAAAGCTCATAAAGGATCGCTTTCACTCATGTCAGGTTTTCTTTTGTTGTTAATTTTGTAGGCTTAAGTTTTTCTTAAAGGTGACCTATCATGCAAAATGCACTTTTGTACGTCTTTTATACATGAATATGTGTCCCCGGTGTTCCAGGGAACTCATTTGACTTTGGGTAGTGTACTTAGTAGTTTGAAGTAAATTGAACAAGTTTTTCTTTAACATTTACCACCCCTATACTTAGCCTTTGTACCAAACACGTAGTGTTTAACTAACTTCGTACACCGCACCTGAAACGTCGTACGGACACCTTTTCGTACTGTAGTGAAATTTGTGTTAGAAAAAAGTGAGAAATTGAAAAGGAAAACGGTATTACGGAGACGGAATTCAGTACAAATCACAAACAAATTTTGTCCTAGTCGAAGAGGTCGACCACCAATTACCTACAACGGACCATTTACTTGACTTTAATGTACCATTTAAGATGTAATTCATAAAAGTATAGTTAATGCCAGTAGGGGGAGTGTCCCTATTATTGACCTCGCGTTTAATTGAGGAAGTGCGTCAGATACGAGAAAAAACGAGAGTAATCGTTTCTATTCCACATGTAATAACAATTACATTCGGCCTGAAAACCCGGGATAACCGTCAGGTATGTTCACAACTTGCGGCACAGCGGACAAACTTCAGCGGGCACAGTGTTTCGCTCTTAATCCTTACCTAAGATTCGCGTTTGATGTTCATGCGAGTTGGTTTTCTCTCCTTTTTCGAAAACTCCTCATTTTCAAAATCTACTTACAACTCTCTGAAACTACACTCACAAAACGTATAGGGAGACTGTTTGAATTAACCATTTCGATGGTATTTCACCGTCGATACGATTTATCAATGCTAGTGGGACTCGACACTTCGCGGTGTTTACGTAGTCGTAAGTATCGCCCTCGTCGACGGATTCTTTCGGTATACCGGGGAACTCGACACCTTCCTTTAGGGTCTCAGGGGGGAGTAACTTGTACGAAGTTAACTGGGTAACCGGGTTTCCCTGGACGGGTACGGAAGAGGGTTACCGACGTAATGGGGACTACTTATTACTTTCCGACTATACACGACGGGGTAAACTTCCTCTACACGACCTGTTATAAAATAAAAGAACCCAAATTTTTCATTTATTGCATTTCGGACGCTTAAAATCATTAGGTCCACAAACCGATGTCACATCAAAACGTGGTCACGACCTCTAACAAATCCAACGGTACATTGTTATCCTCGTTATGAGACGTCTGTAAGTCCCGCACTTTTGGTTTTCTTAATGACAAGAAGTAAAAAAGTTCTTTTGTTAATAATTTTGTAAATGGCAACTTCCCTTACAATAATTAAGGAGTTGTGGAAAATGGTTGTTCGTATCGTAAGGACTCATTCTTCAACCTAAAATGACAATTGGATTTGTCATAAAGTCTGACGAAAAAAAAGTAAATGAAGTACAAAACAAGAAAACACAACTTTTGTCGAAAATAGGAGACACACTGGGGACAAAATAATTCCCTTTAATTGGATTAAAAATTAATAGTGACCAGTTGTTGGGGAGCTATTGTTTGACTACTTGGGGTTTTACGTGCTGGGCTCTTCTGTTTCAGACTTTACATTGATTTGGCCATTTACATAAAAATTTAAGGTTTCTAGTCCATTAGTAGAGGAATACATTGTCTCCATCCGATGACCTGACCGTCATTTCTTTTTCGCGATGTTCCTCCTTTTTTGGATTCGGTATTGTTTTTCTTCTTAAATTTTCACCTGGGATAGACGATATAAACTTTTATATTGCACATCCTTGGTATGGATATATTCCGTATAATATTAGAAAATAAAAAGTTTATTCGTTGTCTAGTAACGGTAAAATCGGTAAGGAGAAAACGGAGTTAAAGTTGTGAACAGAAACGTACGCCGACTAAGGACACTCTTGTCGTGGTAGATGTCACCGTATTTACATGATGTTCGCAGAAGGTCGCGAAAGCTTGTCGTTACAGGCACCACAGAGAGGAGGACAACCACCTACAACCGGGTTATCGGGCATTCGCGGTGAAGACACTTGCAGGTATCTTACAAGTTTAGACCTTAGTCAGGACATAAGTCTAGGCAACGTCGGGAAAAATTCTCTAAACCCATACCTCCTTTTATTCTTCTCCCAACACCAAAAG
>NW_011369101.1:700709-730489 GCF_000735185.1 Notothenia coriiceps | reverse complement strand
CACACACACATCACACACACACACACCACACACAACACCACACACACACACAACACCACCAAAACCACACACACACACACACACACACACACACACACACACACCACCACACATGAGCAGCATGTGGCACAAATCTGCAGCCGTTCCCCGGTGAGGCTGGCAGGATTATTCTTTCAAATTCAGAGATAAGGAAGATCTGCAAATCTCCCATAGACCGCCCATCTGCATCACTTCACCCCCCCCCCCCCACACCCCATGCAGCTCAGTGGAGCATATAAGTTCTGCAGGTCGCACGTATATCTCAAGGCCCAGAGGTGGAGGAAGTAATCAGATCCTTTTCGAAGTAAGTCTTTGAGTTAATGTCAAAATACTCAAGAAAAAGTTTTTTCCCCCCCCTTGCGGCATCAAATGATCTAATTGGCCATTTTCCACTGCAGGGCCTCGCTCGGCTTAGGACGGTAAGTTAGGTCCGTGGAAGGACTGGCTCACTTTATGCTGCCGTTTCCATTACAGTTTATGTGAACTGGGGCAGTAACATAGTAACGCAGTGTTAAGCTCGGAGCGTGACTCCAAACAAACAGCCGTTAAGCTGTTACCCTCGAGAGCTCACAAGCTCCTCATACTGTCCAGAAACTAGACAAAAGTGAAACAGTCTCTAAACCAGGAAATCCACCAGAACCCTGTCTGTGTCATGGTTTATTCATTCTGTAGGCGTGTGTGAGGGGACGGTCGGAGCATTTACGCGTTAGCATTACTGATCCCATTCAGAAAACCCTGGCCGTCATGCTGCAACCGGGTGTATCAGCTATGTGGGTACTTTCGGATAACAATTTTGACAACGTGTAATTAAATTAAATCACGGTCAAAATATTTTCATGTTGTTGTAGTTGTAGCCCCCTTGCCAGCGATTCTCTCTGACCATTCGAGAGTGTTTACGTCACTAGTTTAGCATATTCAGCCCGGTTGTTGGCCCGGTAAGAACCTCAATTTCCAGTCTCCAGTACCGATAAAAAGACCGATAACGTTGGAGCTTAACGGTACCACGGTCTTTAATAATTCAGCCCCGGGGCCCATTTAACACCGGGGCTCGGTACCCATCCCTAGTGCAGACACTTCAATATTATTTACAAAGCAAAAGTCCTTGAATGAAATGTTCAGAGTTCATGCTCAAAACGATGTGTTTCTCTACAGATGTGTATGGGCTTCTCCGCATCTCCCTACACCACTCACTCCTCCATCACTTCCTTTTTTAACTTTTGTATCCCCCCCCCGCTGGTTAGCAACTCTTTCTGCAGCTGCATTCATTTTTCATCCTCACACTCGCTGGGTGAGACGTCATTAAAGGAGCAACACCATGTTTTATTGATGTTGTATCTGATGTTCTGCAGATAATCCCCCCCCCCCCAGGCCGCTCTGCAGCAACAGGACGCTAATTAAAGGTCAGCGGGGTTAACACACCGTCTACTTCCTGCAGGTAAAACTAACCTGGAGTGTTGTCAAGTCACTG
This sequence comes from Notothenia coriiceps, assembly GCF_000735185.1. Lineage (NCBI taxonomy): Eukaryota > Metazoa > Chordata > Actinopteri > Perciformes > Nototheniidae > Notothenia > Notothenia coriiceps. The sequence goes on along the minus strand of NW_011369101.1, from coordinate 728,982 downwards.
AAGATGCTTCTGAGTGTGGAACATTTGTGTTTTTATATCTGCATCCTTCCTGAAGCTGCAGTGCGTTTGCACCTGTCTGCAACGGTGCAAAAACCACCTAGAGGCGCTATGCAGTCCTTCTGCTTATCAGACATATTCCTTATACAACTAAACCGAACATTGTCTGAAAACAGAAACTAACCCTCGACCACACCGAGGATCACTCCGTCTGGTTTCCTTCTCAAACATAAATATCTATTCCAGGATTCATGATTGGATTTCCTTCCCTTTCCTAAATGGATTTCTGTGTTTGGACAAAACGCTCACCACAAGTATGGAGCCTGACATATCCAGTCTTTCATAACAACGCAATATACATGGAGCTCTGGAAACACTTGTTCAGACGTGGAAGTACTCAGATCCTCTACTCTAGTAGAAGTAGTACAGTGAGAACATACTCTACAAGTGAAAGTAAGTGTATTATTCAAATGTAAATACATTGTTAAGAGCAAAAGTAGGCTACCACAATGCAGAACATGTGAAATAAATGTAGAAAAGAATTATTAATTAATGAATAATAAAATAAATAATATTAAAATAAATAAATAATAATTAAGTAAAGGTAAATAAATGTATTAAATAATTATAAATGCCAATTATTATTCTATACAATAAAAAATTATAAATAATATAGCAATATTAATAACATCGAAAAATAAGTAAATTGAAGTATTACATGTTAATAAATGCCAATTCTTGTTCTCTAAATATTGGGCAAAAAATTACTAATTTATTTTATAAGAAAAATCTTTAAGATCGTAGTTTTTCAATAATTCATGGTATTTATTCTATTTTAGCTGAAAAATACACTATTGCTTTTCAAAATGTCCTTTCTCCCATTAGCTGGGGGGTCTTTTGGTTTCCTTGTCTGATGTGAGGGTCCAAAGACAGAGGGTGTCGTATTCTGTACAAACTGTAAAGCCCCCTGAGATAAAGTCAAATGTGTGATATTGGGCTCTATACTCTTTGATTGACTGAAAATGTAGTGAAGTAAAAGTATAATTGCACAAAATGAAAGTAATGTAGTACATTGACGTAGTGACACCCCAGTGCTGATTCATATACCATCCCATAATCCTGAATGTGACATGTGGAGCCTCGGAGTCTGTTCTCCTGCTTATGAAACGGTGTGAGAGACGAGACATTAAGGTGAGAGGCCCCGGCTGTTATTCAAACACTATAAATAGTAGACGGGTTTTTTTTTCTTCCCCAATCAGACGTGTGACGACAGTTCGCTTCACTCCCAACAAAGAGCTTCTTATCCCGAGCCTGTGGTCATCGTCTCGCTGCTGAAAAATCCTCGAGAAGTACAAAACTGGTGCCAAACAAATCAGCTTTCCCTCCAACAGCCGGCAGGGAAAACTCCGGGCGGATAATCACTTCCATTTCAGTCCGGCCGCTCGGCAGAATCTGCTTTTAAAAGACGTCTGAGAGGTATTTCTTTGAGACATTTGGCTTTGTTAGATATTGGAGATGCATATAAGGTATTAAAAAATGATTTATGATATGCATCTTAATCTGAAAACACCCAGGAGGACCCTTACAGTCTATAGGCTCTTTCGTTTAACCTCCACTATGTTCAGTTCTTGCAGAAATGTGCCAAATATTCCACAGACTGCATAACAGCATCCAGACGGGTTCGAAACCAATTTACTCACTGCTATAGACAACTATGTCACGATGAACCTGTTCAAACGTGGGTTTATTAACAGCATTATCATAAAAGAATAAGCTTTAAACTCCTAAAACAAGCTGGACTCACTCACAACCACACAGAGGACGCATTCTTCTGAGTAAAAAACAAGCAAAGCATCTTAAATAAGATATTCAAAAGCCTCTTATATGTATTTCTTATTCAAATCTGGCTCTTTTCACCCTCTGTCTGAAACCAGAGCCCAGTCTGCTATGTTGTGATTGGTCAACCACTTAGAGATGTCAACAATATTGTTAATTACATGTATAATAATAACAACATATGTGTATTTTATCAGAAGTATCATGGTATTACTCCATTTGCTCAGTCCCAGTGTTTGGCAGCGCTTTTGTTTTATTTAACAGATTGCTTATTTGTTCTAAACATTTGAACAATATAAACTGAGGTTTCAAACAAACACAGAGTGAGGAGAAGACCATCAAAGTGAAGCAGCTTCATTAAACATGAACAGAGTGACTGCGGCCTGAAGCTAGATGACGGAACTCTGCGTTAAATGTTCCGGAACATCCTGGATTTAATGGAGGTGATGAAACGCTGCTGAACGGGAAGACAGAATTTCAATTATCCAAGAACTGATTGAGTCAAGGTAGAGGTATGCAGGAGCAGGAGAGGACTCTTTAAAGTAGAGACACTACATACTGATATACACCTGAACATCAGCAGGAGAGGACTCTTTAAAGTAGAGACACTACATACTGATATACACCTGAACATCAGCAGGAGAGGACTCTTTAAAGTAGAGACACTACATACTGATATACANGGCGGGGCGGCGGGGGGGCCGCTGTGGCGGCGGCGCGGGGCGCGGGCCGTCGGGGGCGCGGGCCGGCGGCGGCGGCGCGCCGCGGGCTGGGGGCGCGGCGGGCGCGGGCGGGGCGGGGACACTAAATCTAATCACACGGCATGTGGCTGAAATAACAGCTGATCGGAAATTGGTTGAAGTTTGTTTTTCGGACAATTTATTGCCTGACGAAATTAAGTTATCTTGTGCCAGTTTAATGGCATATTTATATGACTGTTGATATACACAATTATATTAAAATAATGTATATCCTCCGTATACTGTGGTGACACACTACTTTAAAATGACGTTCAACCTACATACATTAAGTAGGTTAAAATGAATGAGGTTTCATTAATAATATTCATTCGTAATATCCCCTATGCTGGTGGATTCAAACACGGCTCTAAACCTGCATTGAATGAGAGGAAACAATTTCTTTACAATTGAGGTTATGTTGGATCAGTTGCAACTCTCCTGAGTGAGATAACAAACAGGAAAACAACATTGTACTTCTAGTCTAGAGATAGCTGTATGAATATGAGATTAGGATACATGTCAGGCCAGGCAAACCACTATACTACATATAAATAAGTTTGTTTTTGTGGGGTTTACGAATGATATCTGTTGGCATACAATAAAGCTCATAAAGGATCGCTTTCACTCATGTCAGGGTTTTCTTTTGTTTGGTATTTTTGTAGGCTTAAGTTTTTTTCTTAAGGTGACCTATCATGCAAAATGCACTTTTGTACGTCTTTATACATGAATATGTGTCCCCGGTGTTTCCAGGAACTCACCAAGTGTCAGAAAATCACAGACCCTCCCTCTTATTTTGCCTCGCATACCGCAAATCTCTTAAAAAGGGCTGCAACGGATCTGAATACAGGACTGATTCCAGATTTGAACATTCTATGGGACGTTCACAAAAGTGGCGCTTACGGCTATTGGGAACATCCACCAACAGGGAGGACAGCCACGGGACCATTGCTGTTCGAAAGCGCTGGAGACGCTTGTAGTACATTTATGCCACTGTAGATGGTGCTGTTCTCACAGGAATCAGCCGCATGCAAAGACAAGTGTTGAAATTGAGGCAAAAGAGGAATGGCTAAAATGGCAATGATCTGTTGCTTATTTTGAAAAATAAAAAGTATAAATATGCCTTATATAGGTATGGTCCTACACTATATTATTCAAATATAGCATGATAGGTCCACTTTAAATTCTCTTTTTGTTATGCTTAGTTTTTTCCTCCTTGTGAGCGCTTTTTCTTTATGCCAGTACCTACTCTGTTACATAAGAGTGATTACCTGATCTTTGGAATTAAAAATACATTTACCGGTAGTTACATTCAAGACTTTGTCTCTCGGTCGTGCATTTGGGTTCATCAGTTTGTATCGAGGTTGTGACAGTGAATAATTAAAAGAGGTTAATTTCCTTAATAAAACAGGTCACACAGAGATAAAGCTGTTTCAACACAAAGAACAAAACATGAAGTAAAATGAAAAAAGCAGTCTGAAATACTGTTTAGGTTAACATAAATCAACTCTTATCTCAGGAATGCTATGCTTGTTGGTAAAAGGTGTTGAGAATAATAACATTTCCCTTCAACAGTAAATTGTTTTAATAATTGTTTTCTTGAAAAACATGAAGAACAGTAATCTTTGGTTTTCAGCCCTGAATGTCTGCAGGTATTGCTCCTATGTTACATGGCAACCTAACAATCTCCAGCACTGGTGCAAACTACACTGTAGCCAACACATGGATTACTAAATTCACAGCTTTACTTTTTACTTTTTAAACCCAAGAAAATAAAATATTGTCAGCCATCTCCTTCAAATGGGGCAGCACATATCAGCCTCTTATATCAGGGGTAATGCAGACCATTGGAGAAGCAGGCAGGTCTTTGGGCCAATGGTCCATGAGCTGTTTAATGAGGACTCTGGGATTCTCCACAGCTCAAAGGGCCATATGGCTTATAGCAGCTGCTCGCTATGACTGCTGATCGCATGTGGCGCTCACAGCTCAGGGTGATCGTAACTATAGCATAGCTCCACTTTATGGTAGCTTTACAATTAAGTGTTCAGAGAATATGCAAAACACTCACATTCAAAAGTCTCTCAACATCATCAAACTTTACTCCTCAAATGCTTTTCCTCTCTTTGGTTGAGCGTACTTGAGTTGCGCTTAGAATCCATTCCTAATTTCTCGCTTTGTGACACGGGCACTTCAAACAGCGACACGCTTCAACACTTGTATGGACTGCCAAGAGGCAAAGTCCGCTAACATTACAATAATGTACACCTTAATCTGCTATGAGAGCAAAAAAGAGCATAGACTGCGTGAAGGGTTAATTTCCTCATTATATCCCTGTGAGATGACCGTAATTGATATGAAATACTTAATGTAGAATTACCATGTAATCAAGTTTCATTACAGGCAACATCCATTAACACAGCTGGAGAGCTGATCCTGTTTAACAAACACTACATGACTTAAAGCAGAGGCATTATGCAAAAGAAAGTTAAAGAGGGTGAAAAAAGATTGTGTTAAAGTGATGTCATGCTTTTCCACAGCATGCTGCAAAGTCACGCCACATGCTTCAATCAATGTGATGCACAACATGTCCATCATATCCCCACATTTACAAATTCTGTTTTGAACAAGTGTAAATAATTGATGATTCATGTGATGTTTCAGTTCTATCCTACAGTTCAGGGATTTCCGCAGTGTCACACATTTCTTTTTTTTTAAGAATCCCTGTCATTTCACCAAAATGTCACCTGATCTTTCTCCTGTTAACAGTGGAGCGGTAACATTTTCAGCGTACTATAATGTGGCAAAGTTGATGTATTCTTGTATATTTCATCTCAAGAAAGCTTTCTAGGACGTAGGCTACAGAAAGCTCTGTCTCCATCAGTGCTGGAACTACAATAGAACGCGCTGTACCTAATCAGGACCGGTATCACGTGTCTCCTCAACTCAAAACTAAATTCCGCCTTTGCCACACAAACACAAAGCAGGGCAGACTGTTCCTCAGGAAGAGAATGTAACGGCTCACAAAGAGCAGAGTGCCCCATTTTCCTCACCCAACTAAGGAATTGTAAGATCTGAAATGAAACTTCCCCCTCCCTTGCATCAATATAGTGCAATTATGGGCCACAGAGAAATTGCTCATGCAACCAGGCAATCCATACTTCTGTCACTTTCCACATCTCAAATGCGATCAGAGACACAATAGGGAACGCTCGATACCAGCTAACACATTGTGCCTGTCCTGTAACACTAAGGTCTTCACACTTTCTCAACATAATGAAGGACACAATGTCCTTTCCTGTACATGAGAACCATGAGAAGAAATAACAACCAGAGCTAACATTATTAATGTAGGAAGATATATTTTATTTTTGTTGTGAATGAATGCAGTGCACAGAGTTTCCTTTTTCATGGCTTCTCAAAAACACACCAGAGTGTAAGGAAGTCAAGGCTTGATCACAAACTTGGAGAGATGTGAAATGGAGCAGATCTGAGCATCTGGAAACAACAAAGAATAGTTCCCTCAAGGTGCTCAGTATATCCACTGGAGAGCAGGGCCAGTATGCTCTGCCTCTCCCTGGGAACATAGCTGTGATTTATTACTGCTATTTAAATAACTGTTTGTTTAGCCACAAAAGGACACCAATGTGATAATATCAAACAGAACCTGGTAATCTCTGTATTTTTATCTGGTTTCTTCGACCTTATGTTCTCTAATACCTGCAGCGTCTTTGGACGTTCCCAGTATCTGCGGATAGTTTTTGAATATATTTAAAACCTCTAGATATTCAACTCCACATCGTTGATGGATAATTCATCAATGCTAATTTGCCGGGTTAATTCATTCAAAGGGTTCGTTAACACAATTCAACTGAACAAATTAGCATTGACGTGTGACCCCTTGTCTTCCCATCAATCATGGCGGCAGCAGGTTGAAAGTTATGGACGGCTTTGATTTTTCCTGACCTGGACATGAGGTCACACATTAAGTCAATCTTTATTCCACACTCTTTTAAACAAAGCACTTATCTTAACAGGGCATGACATTTTTGTAATCTTACCTCTTTCAAATAAATAATTTGTGACTCTTAATCAATATGTAATGGTCATTCAACCTAAGACATATTAGCCTTTTTATTTTCTGCCTAAAACACTATAAATGAGATTCATAGAAAATGTTTTGTTGTGTTTTATCACAATGCAAGAAACTACAGTAGTTCGTTTAAAATAAATATACAGTATCAGAAACATAAATAGGGCAATTTTGCAATGGTTTCCTTATTCTGAACAACATTTTCTATACTTTAAGTATTGTTCGTATGTGAAACATTTTTTTTTTACATATTTACATTTTGGTGTACTGCATTATCAACTGTTTCAATTATTCTTCCCATAAACCCGCTCACATGTCCTTGACATTCACTAGAGATGTCTGCAGTGTTCATGCTTTATTTATCCCCATGCATCATAATATTCCCAGAGTGGTTTTATGTTTGCAGGAACTTCACCTGGCACAGCACAAGACTATTCTCAGTCTGTTTATTGAACAGTCCTCTACAGTCCATTTGCACCATAACATTGTTTCTTGTTATGTATGTATTAGGTTTGTGTTTTGTGAAACGGTGACTTGTGATTATATCTTTGCAACAACAAAATATGGTACCAATGAGACCAATACAAACTGAAAAAAAGACACAATGCAATAAAATAGAAAAACAGCAGATTAAACATAACTAGAATGGAAAGTTAATTAAACAATACTACCTTGGAATCTAAAGCATTTCCATAAAAACACTGTATTTTGTCTTTAAATAGCATTTGAGAGGTTGCCTGGGTCTCTAAAGCTAAACAAAGTGACAAGAATGTTAGTAATATTTTTGGGAACATCCACACATTATTTGCACTACTGTCTGGTTCTGTTGATATAAGGCAATGAATCTATCTTGCAAAGTCTTTAATATTTACAGAGCCCAGGCTCTTTTGGGGGAAAAGATAATAGAGTGAGGTGGAAGAGATAAAATGATAGCTGTGAGAGGTATAAGAAATGTCATTTCCTATCAGGCAGTAATCTTTCTCTATAGATTTATGTGAAAGTAGTTTGGTTGCTCCGACGGCCCCGAGCAGCATGCCTGACCTGCAGTGCACTCTTTAGAGAAATACAACCAAGTCCGATCTACTGTTAATGTAGTCATTTTCATAAAAGAGAACATTTGAAAAAATGGCAAGAAGCACTAAAAGAAAAAATAAACTGGAACTAATTCAAGACACATTATAAATAACACTGTTTTTTAAACCATGCCAATAAAATAACCTGCATTAATTTATGAACTCACGAAAAAAACGAGTTAAGAAAGCCTTCCTGATATTATCCATGCAAGTGTAAACAATAAAAACATTTAAATATGGCAATGCAAATGTTTATTAGAACGAACTGCCAACGTTTTTTTTTGTACAAATGTGATACCATTAAGTACACTATAGAGAACGGCAGTGACGCATCCTAAAACCCGGAAGTAAGTTAGCATTTTTACCACTGCCGGTTCCTTCAACAAAAAGCAATGGGATTTCTCTATAGGGTTTTGGAAAATATCTGGAAATAAGGTCTGTGTTTGACACAAATTGAAGAGATGGATCATGTTTTGTTCTACGACATTAAATACATCAGCAGTGACCCCACTGGTGATTTTTGAAGAGTTTACGTGTCTGAAAAACGATGGTTGTTAACAAGTGGCTGAATAGGACTACAGAAGTTGGAGGCCGTTTTACGTCATTACACCGAACACGTAAACACTCCCGCTAAGTTTGTCTGCCCTGTTCTGCTTGAAAGCAAGTACCTGCCTCCTGCAAACTGTTAAAACAAACGCTTCAACTTGTACAATTTTGAATCTGTAGTTTTTAATATGGACCTGAAGATGGCGTGACGTTGAAGCAGCTGTAGTTAGTTTATAGCATAACGTTTTGCTTCAGGCGACTAGATTTATGATTCGAAAATTATAAAAGTAGGGTAGACATGTGGATATTATCCGGCTGAACAAAACGTGATCCGTCTCTTAAATCTGTGTCAACCACAGACCTTATTACGAGCTATTTTCCCAAATCCTATGGAGAAATTGCATTGGTTTTTTGTTGAAGGAACCGGAAGGAGTTTACTTCCGGGTTTTAGGACGCGTCACTGTGGCACTCTATACTTAAGAGGTAATGCAATTGACTTTTGAAGGGATTAGAAAATGGACTTTCCCCACTCAGACCTGATTTAACCGCATGGGAGCCAGCTTCTGCTCCTAACAACTAAAAGCACAAAACAGTGACAGCATCTAAATGTAATGAAAATTCTGTCAATACAGGAAAAAGTGCTTTGTAAACTAGATTGCAGTGACAACTCAACTGTGACCAATTCAAAACTTCCACATTAGTTGCCAACACTCACAGAGATGGCAGCAGTGAACATGCGGTATAAAAGAAAAACTGCTGTTCATTTAGTTGGAGATGCCAGAGTTGATTGTACAGCGTGTAACAGGGGAGTGTACAGGACAAGAAAGGGCAAAGTAAGTTGTTTTACACAATTGCAGTTTACTTTTTTTTATGCTACTTTTATTTCTGTTTCAATACAAATGGAAGCACCCAATGTTATGTTCTATGGTATTCACCTTAGTTTATGAAATGATTTGAGTATTATTTATTGGGGACCTATCATGCAAAATGAATTTTTTGTATGTCTTTTATAAATAAATATGAGTCCCCGGTGTATCAGGGAACTCACAAAGTGTCAGACAACAAAACCCTCTCTGTTTTCCTCCGTACCGAAATCCCTCCCCAATGCTATCCCGCCCTTCTTGCTGTGGTTTGTGGGTCTGCCAGAGCAGCGTTCCCCTGCAGACAGCATGTGTCAGGTCTGATTGTCAGGGCAAGGGGAAGATCTTACTCTGCGGCTGAGGCACTCACTCAGTGTCTGGTACCTCATAGCCACCTAATGTTTCCATACTGTACAGAACATCTCCTGCCTCGGGAGGGACCTTCTGTGGAAACTCACACATTATGATCTCTTCCACCCCCTCCCCCAGTGGGATTCTGGATCAGCCCCTCTTGCTGTCACTTCATCATATCTCTGCATCTTTCATTGTCACACATTGTATTTAACATCAAGGTTTTTTTATAAGTAATGTATAAAAAGCCTGTGGCAGCTTTTGAGTACATTTTGATGCAGAAGGTTGGCGAAAAATATCTAGATTTGCGTAAGAATAAGTACGTTTCTTGTATTACGAAGATTCAGACCTAACGTGGTGCGACTCAGTGACATAACATCCCATGTATAGTGTATAACTTGCTTTTAGTACTATGTCTGGTGATGACAGTGTCTAAAAATGCTGATGGGTATACATTGGAGTTAGTTAAAAGCCTGGTGCATCAACCACTGACCCTAAAGGGTGCCTTGTGCATTAGCATTAAGGCTCCCAGAGCTGGTGCCCAATGTATTACTATTCTAGTATTTAACTCTTCCGGAAAGAGACCAGGCTGCAAGAATTTTAAAGTAATGAATCATACTTTTCAGTTATTTAGGTGTTTAAGAAAGCCCTCTTATTGCAGTGTTACTCCAGGGTATGTGGGCAACAAGGAGGTCTCTTTTCACAAATGTTATTCGTAATTACAGTGTAGTCACAGGATATATTTAAATGTATATTGACATAATATATAGTTTTTTTATTTTTTTTTATAGTTTTTTTTTTTTCAGTTATAAAATAAACAGGCATTGCTCCAGATAACAGAACATACAACAAAACATGTAACAACAAACAACTAAACAAAACGTAACGGGGGGGGAGGGATGCAAGGATGACTTCCTAAGACAGCTCAGCTGATTGTGACATACACAGGACATTACATACACAATACATTATACATTACACAGGAGATGCCATATTGACAGGGTCAGATAGGAGACATAATATATAGTTTGAAAGTTCCACAAATAGTTTGGGCTGAGCATGTTGGTACTCTGTTAGCACCCTTTAAAGATTCAAACTATAGGTGATGTAAATAAAACGTGTACACTGTTATTTGGGGTTTAATGATGAAGAAAGGAATATTAACTGCTCTACCCTTTTGTAAATGCCTTTCTGCACACAATGTGATAAGGCAAAGGCTATGGAAACCATGCCAAATTAAAAGACAAGTTATTTAGGCCCATATTAACCTGTGACATACAGCGGGAAGCCCACTGTCTTCCTCTGGTTTCTCTGCGAGCCTCTTAATATTGTAGGTCTAACCAACCTTGTGCTGTCACTGAATCCCTGCCTGGAGGAGGGTAGAGGGGGTCATTTATTCACTGTCAGCAAGAGAGGTGAGGATACCATGGCTTTAATTGTCTCCATTTGTTATTCTTTATATTTCAGGATATTCATTTGAAAGTCTGGCTAGGTTCCTGGAAAGGTTAGCATTGGAGCAAGGGCTTCATTAAAACAGAAAAGAACTAAGCACAAAACCAGACTACCCCTCCTTTATCTCGCTCCTGTGCTGTCTGTCTTCTATCTCTTGAATACAAATATGACGGACATGGGGGAATATCACGGTTCTTCTGAAACACACTGTGTTTCTGTGGTAACCCATGATCTGAACCGCAGATTTGAAGATATCTGAAGTGTCACATCAACAACATTCAGCAGAGCACCAATCTCATCCTTGATCTTTAATCATCCCATAGCTGGTTTAATGTTGTCCCTCCTGGCAAACACACAGTTATTTAATGGGTGTAACACTGTGTTTACAACTACAAGCACAAGTGTGACTGGCAAGTTTAACAAAGCTGAGCAGGATTCCTGTGGCTCTGAATTGCTTACAAGCCTGCATGAGTTAAAGCCAGATAAATATGGAGGAGTTACGAGGTGCTTCTGCTGTCTGTTGCATTGGAGGAGGCTATGAAAGACATGACCTGGCACTGTGTGTAAGCAACACAGTCTCACGGCATTTCGTGTTATAGTCACAACATTTAACTAAACCGGTATTTTAACTGATATTATACATATGAATTATACTCCTATGTATGTAGATAGTATAAGAAATGTGCAGAATATGAAAGTTTAATGGTGGAGGTATACACACATATTGATAGATTTCTTGTAATGCACTGTTGAGGAACCTGCGACCCAAGTTTTTCATTCATTGCATAACTACACCGTAGTTGTGTATATGATATGTCAATAAACCTTAGAAAATCTTGAACGGGATGTGCAAAATAGCAATTATATACAGTCTTTAATGAACTATTAGTAGAGAATAACGATTAATGAATATACTTTATAGGGATCTGCAGATAAAGGTTTAGTCTTCTCAAGCACCAACTATCAAATATCTCGCCTGATTGTTGGCACTTGACAATCACCTTCCCTGAATTTTACTCAGGTGTAACTAAAGTCTGATTTAAGGGTTGTTTATATTTCACATCATTAATCAGAATCTGCAAAGAAACTAAAATAAATGTAGTGGAGTAAAAATACCAGGTTAACCTCTGAATTGTGGAGGAGTAGAATTACAAAGTAACAATGAGCTGTCATGTGGGTATATATTAATGCTGCCCATTATGGACACAAGCAATTTTCACCCATTTATTAATTATGTTTTAAATTTGATGGTCCCGTTTGAGTCCAGTTTTCAATAGTCTGCCGTGGTTTCATTCCATTTCATAGAGCTGTTTGACGCTCGGCATAACCTTGGCGCACTGCCACTCCAACATCCAATCCCAGAGCTTGAAGATGAATCCTGGGGTTTGTCAGGCAAAGGGACTGTAGTCCCAAACGATAGCTGAGGATTATGGGTAGTGTAGTGTCTTCGGCCATCCTAAACTCCAGATTTCATATTGCATTAACACCATATCCCAACGTGCATTGCGGCTAAAACATGCAACCACCGAGCTTAAACCATAGCTGGGATGATCTTGGGTAATCAGTTCAGTGGCTGTGTATCGCAATGATGCTCGAAATGTCACATATAGGCCTACGTCTGTTTCCAGTTATTTTTATTTTGAAATTCAGTTCCTGACGGACGCCAAAAAAGCCAGAGATTATAGAATTAAACAAATAAATAAAAACAAGGATAATTGTGTGTTATTGTTGAGTAAATAACAGTGTGTTACAGCGAGGCTGTGGCTCAGTGGGTAGTGTGCTGGACTTGGATAGTAAGTAAGGGGGATAGTAAGTTTGAGTCCCACTGCAGTCAGCATGTCGTTGTGTCCCTGGGCAAGACACTTCACCCCAAATTGCTCCTGTGGGGATTGTCCACAGGACTGAATGTATGTAAGTCGCTTTGGATAAAAGCGTCTAACAAATTACATGTAATGTAATGTAATGTTATTTAGAAAATAATAACAAATTAGAAGTAAAAACATGTTTAAAAAATACAGATTTCAGAATTCTGAGGCTCTGAGCCCCATTTATTTTCCTCATGGACGGCAAAAAAAGTTAGACATTATACGATTTAAAATAGAAACAATAATCGTGGCTTGATATTGAGTAAGAACATGTTTTTATGAACCACACAGCTTCCGGTCTTCCAAGACCCGACCAGACAAAAAGATGTGTTGCAGGCACGAAACACACTATCAATAGATATACATTGCTTTTAAAATCGTTCTGTGTGACACGAGAAAAAGGGGAAAATCGTGTTGGTGAACACGAATCAATAGATAAAATGTTGTGACTATAACACGAAATGCCGTGAGACTGGGTTGTTGTAAGAGTTGTGTGGATGCTGTCTGGCTCGGCCATGAAAGCAGGTGTTGCCTTTCTTATGTGCTGCTTCTATCAGTCAAGCAGATAGTCTAAATATACATACTGTGGCAGGTTAGAAAACTAGAAGGCAGTTGGCCCAGAAAACAATTAATACCATTTATAATTAATGTTTTTAGAAGAGCTACCACACTGATAACTTCAGACAGACTGATTCTCCCTGTTTGCAGTTTAAGGTAAGCTAGGCTAATCAGCTGTAGTTTCATGTTTAGCATACAGAAATAAAAGCAAACAGCAACCTCCCGCTCTGAAAGGCAAAGCCAATCGGAAAATACCTTAAAACTGCATTCTTTTAATGGCCAGCAGGTGGTGACTCCACTGGTTGCAAAAAAAGTCACATTGTATAGAAGACTACAAGAATGTTACACTTACTTCTCCCTTAATAATAGGTTAATAATACTTCAATAAACATGTCTCTAATGAGTTTGTGGTCTCATTCACTAGCTTGATGTCTTCTTTAATACATTATGATGTTTGTGTTATATATAAATGATGTTTACATTTAGAGAAAAAGAGACAATAAACAGGCAACATTCTTCATAGTATGGCTATAGTGATTGACAATGAATTACTGGTTCCAAAAAACAATGTGGCAGAGGCCAAAATGACTGATTTCGGGCTTTAAAATGAAAGTCAACAATCCAATGGGTGACGTCCGGGAGTTTTATTAATCCTTGCATCTAACTATTGGCAAAACACTACAAAAAAACAAGTATTTCCCAAAATGTAGAACAATTGCTTTAAACTCAAAACTGTAAGTCTTCTTGTCATTGCTGTCTGAATAAAAGCAGGCAGAGCAGAGAGGGTGAACTATGCAAACTGTTTAAATCTGACTTGAAGTTGGTGTGGTGTGACATCACTGTCTGGCAGCGGCAACAAACAGAAATGCCTCCATAAATCTGGGGAAATGCCAGTAGAAGAGCAGATTATGAGGCCATAACACAAGCCTGTCAGTGCATTTAAGTGTTAATTAATATTTTTTTCCCCCTCCCTCATAAATTGTAACTGCTAGCTTTTGTGATTAAAACAAAACATCTCCACAAGATTATCCTTTGGGAACTGGCATCCTTTAAGCCCTTTAAAGAATAGTGAATAATGATGGTGCTCTCATAAAAATGATCCCTGGAGGATCCCTTCTATTTTCTACTCCTCATTTTGCAGATGAGCTGTTTAAAATGAAGTCCATTTGTGCCCAGAAAGGGTAGACAAACAATCACCGGGCCCATAAAATACACAACACCTCAACCTGTATGTGGTAATAAAAAATGCTTTTGCCTCTGGGAGCTCTAATTGCCTAATGATCAAGTAAGTGTAGATTATATGGGCTTTATCAGGTGTAGGTGTATAGACAGCAATTCCCTCTTAATTCGTTTAGAGGATGGTTAATTTGATGGCTATTCAAAGACAGTAATCTACTTATCTTTCACACAACTTATCTCCCTTCTCTTGCCAACACACACACAGACACACACGGACCAAAGTTTCCAGCTCTGTTCATCCATAGCTGCCACTAGATGTCAGAATATTAACACCCGGCAATGCTACCTAACCTAGCACCAAAACACCCAGCCCTGAATCATCAGTCTTGTTATGTAAATGCTGCTGAAGGTAAAATACTGTGGATCCTGCTCTCTTTCCTAAAGGTATACTTCCTACCTTGTTTTTCTACTCTCCCTGTCTTTCCCCTCCTCTGTAGCCGGCATGATTCTTCTTTAAATGCTGCATACTGATCAGCCTTGACATCAAATAATGTGAATTTCCTCAAGATATTGTTACATTTAATAAAGGAATAACTTTGGCACAGGAATATTGGGATGACCCTATTGCTAGCATTTTGGTTTCACAGTTTATCCAAGATGGGAAAAGGATACCGAATCAAGTCCCTGCTTTATCGGCACCCTAAAGATTTCATGTCAGACGCCTGGATGTGGCTTTGATGACCGAGCCAAGGGATTTAAAAAATATCTCTTCTGTTCTGACGTAAACAAAAAGATGCTTATTCTCTACTAAAGCAGACAACTTCTAATTAAGCTCGGCTGTGTTTTGGTTCTTTGTGGATTAAGCTTGCATGTGATAAGAGAAATTCCCTTTTGAACACATGTAGAAAGACAGAGGGTCGTTTTTGTCCACATGGATTTCAGTCGAGGCTACTCCGCACTGAATTCCATGTGGACATTACGGCTCTGCCTCAGAACTTGGCCACATTTCCATAACTTTTATTTTCCACGCCTGTGCCTGGGTTTATACTGACCCCGCACGTCCTTTAGGATCCGAGATTATTCATACACTGAGACCTGAATGCAAAATCAGTTTCTTTTGATTGAGAGGCTCCACAGAATTATATGGGAGGCGATGTGGACAGTTTCAAGGTCCTTTTTTTGCATGACAGTGTAGATGTAACCTCTTTTGCCTATTCAGGAGATTACAACCAGAGGTGACAGCTTTGAAGACGGGATCCCTGCTGGATTGAAATCTCAACCATGTCAGTCATGACTTGCATACGGTGCTGTAATGCATAAATGTTTGAGTGTCTCATGGTATAACAGGAGTAGTTGGAATACAGCACATCGTGATGTATGTGTCCCAATTGAAGCCTTGGCAGTATGTGTGATGTGCTGTTTCTGTGATGGTGTTGCTAACCTAATTTCACTTTTTGATTTTCACAGTTGATGTGTTGGTCAGGAAATAGCTACAATGCTGCTGCTGCTGTGTGCCTGAGGGAAAATATAAAAACCTCCTCA
Source organism: Notothenia coriiceps (assembly GCF_000735185.1). Taxonomy (NCBI): domain Eukaryota; kingdom Metazoa; phylum Chordata; class Actinopteri; order Perciformes; family Nototheniidae; genus Notothenia; species Notothenia coriiceps. The sequence goes on along the minus strand of NW_011369101.1, from coordinate 712,896 downwards.
TATCAAACTATAATATAATACCGCTCCTTGTCATTTGTTTTGTGAGAAAATGTGACCTGGTTTGAGGTTTTTTATTTGTGTTATGTCATTTTTTATGGTATCCAGTGGTGGTAGAAGTATTCAGGTCCTATTCTTATGTAAAGGTGCCAATACAACAATGAAAACAATGACAAAATACTCTTTACAGATATGTAATACTCAATGTAATCAACACATTGAGTTTGCATGGTTACAACCCAACAAGGTGGATTTTTTCCTTAACAGTGCAACGTGTTATACCTGGCCACATTCTCCAAAGACTTTAATTTCTGCCATTTTGAATTTAATCTGACAAAACAAACGGCACCTGGATCCTGTACCTTTAACATGACTGACAAGCCCTCGGGAAAGATATAGTTCTTTGTCCTCACATGTTGGACTGAGGGCAGAATGAACATTACAGTGACTCAGTATCTCCTCAAGAGGAACAAGTGGTGTAAAACAAGACACGTGAGCTGAGACTGCTCAGCAAGCTCATTTATTTTCACAGTTAAAAGTGTATGATGTTTATTTTAGTGAAGTTCTACATCTGTAATTTTCTCTAACACTTCTTATCTGCTTGTATTTTTATATAGAACAGACATCTATTGTATTGAGGTAAACAAAGGAATGCTAATTTGTTATATCAGAGATGGAGTCAGCATATGTTTTCTATTCTTATCAAGGAAACACAAAGTACATTGTTCTTGTGAAGAAAAAAAGATTTGTTCATATATCTTAAGCACTTATGCATTTGGGATTATGCTTATTTTTATTTATGATTTGTGCAATGTAATTCAACATCTTAGTGGTGCATAATTTGTGTACATTTAAAGCAGTAATAATGCTCAGTATCTTTTATAGACTTCACATTTGCTAACCATATCGCTCAGATTTATATTATGTAATGCTTGATTTCATTAAAACTTTATTATTAATTATACAACTTAGATATTTGATTAGCACTTTAACATATTCTACAGTTCATTTAGCAGTACAGGTCATCTGAACTCGCTCTAATGTTAATGTCTGTATTACTAATGGAAAAGTGTTCTCCATGATATAGCATTTTAAATGGACCTGACCGAATAGTAAATGAACCACATCCATCTTTGTGACACTGCATTGCAGGGTACTTCCCTCCGGAATCGTCTCCAGATGACCTTGCTATTTAAAAGTTTTTTTGTTGATTTTCCTGTCTTACACCTGGAGGTGGTTAATTTAATCACCAGTGATTTTGAAAAAGAGATAGAAACAGCTCGTGATATCTGTATGACCCTGATATAACAAAACAATGACTGAAAGCTTTAAAAAGCCATTTTTGGAACATTTTGTAATTGACAGATCATATACTGTACTTAGCAGCATTATACCCACTGGTTTACAGACTTTTTTGTTTTTTGTTTCTTGAATGCCTTTGTTGCAATACTTTAGCTTGAACTGTACCTGCATCATTGTCCTTGTCATCATAATCCTCATAATTCTGCCATCTTTAAAGTTCCTTAAATGCATCCTTATCACTACACTTTTCTGGGATGGATACTATGCAGCCCAAATATGTGTTAGTTATCTAAGGCACCATACTTCAGGTGTACGGAACAGCACATTCACTTAATATTTTGAAGGATGCGGTTATACATACAAGGTCATATCAACATGTTCATGTCTTAGCACTTGTCAACAAGACAAAAGAGGAAGTTTCTTAAAGCTATTTAATATTTTTCTCATGGTCAAAAAACAAAAACAATGAATTGATCCTACAAATGCTTTCTGTGTGCACAGAGTAATTGTATTCTTCTGTGCCACAGAGCTATTGTTTTGTATGAATACAAGTATAGAGTTTCACATAACTAAATCTCTCCCTTTCTCTCTGCATCTATCGGTCTATCCCCTTCGATAATATTAAGGTGATCTATCAGTTGCGTGTCGCTATTTTAAAAGGACACAGTGGAGTTTATGTCGAGAACAGAGGGAGTTGCTGAGGTTCATTACTGAATCCAATTATTTTCCAGAAGACCCAAAACAACCTGAAAGTTGTTGATAGAGATACATGTATATTCCTCATAAATATTCATGCGTTTAATAAGAAATATCACCCTTAAGCTACTAACAAATTATGAGATATCCACTCAAATTCTAAAAAGGCCTTAAAATGTTTTTTTCCTATCACTTACCCAGAACATAACAGGTTTCCACTAGGGACTCTTGTCCTGCAGGGACAAAAACTGATATTCTCCCCAAGCCGCTATACTTTGAAGGACCTTGTTTTGGTAAGGTTGGTATCAATATGCATAGAAGCCTCAAAGACACAGCTGTAAATAGTTGACTACAAAAATGTAAAAATGGAGTTTAGCGCACATAGATTTTCTAAATAAGTGCAGCAGCTCAATTCATGTTGAATTTAAATATTGGAGAGTGACAGTATCAAGCAGCCTAAATAAATCAAGCCGAAAATGACAATATAAACATATTTTGACATAAAGTAGTATTTATTGAATAATTCTTGCAGTAGAAGCACATATGACTTACTAAATTAAGAAGTACACAATTGTATACCATTACCTACAGTATACTGTAGATACTGCATGAACTGTATTTATGAATGCATGTACATGTTACCTAGTTGGTTGGAATATGTTTGGGAAGCCAGACTGAGTTTCGGGGCCCTTTTTTCAAATGGGATATACCTGGTTCTAATATAAGATACATTTTTGATGATATTAGATTTTGGGGTCTTTTGGGTGTTGAGAGTTTCTTTAGTTTGAATAAACATTGGATTGTGATGAATGGACTTCCATACACATTGTTGCTCTATGATTTGTAAAAAAAAATGTGTCATTTTAACTTCTCAATAAGCATGACAGTATCGCACTTTCCCTTTTCTTTCTTTCTCGCTAGTCCCTGCTCATTTCTGGGCACAGCACACAGTGTGACTGAATCTCATCCAATCTGCACAGAATACTGATCAATGCCAGTCCGACAGTTTTACAGTGTGTTCTGCTCCAATGGATCACCGGGTTATGTGAGCAAGATCCTGAAGTGCCATTTGAGGATTTTATTGATGCTAATTACTTACTGTTTATAAGAAGTAAAAAGTCAATTCAAATTCAAAATCTCATTTGATATCATGAGTAAACACACTGAATGTTAAAGTTATTGTAGATGGCATGATGATCATAGCCACCCTGAATTGCATGTCACAAGCTGTAATACAATTTGAAGAATACCAAGCCTAACACGATGTGCTTAGAAAATAATGTCAATCTGTCACTTTAGATTATGCTTCTGTCCTTCTCCTGCTGTGATGAAATACAGGGGGTAGCCGAATAACATTGCCACATACTTCATGTAAAGGTATTTTGCTTTTAAGTAATTTAATCACCCTTACTTGCACGGCTAATATGTGTATCCTATTAGGCTTATTTACGATCAATCAAGCATTTGACAGCTTTAAAAGAAGACTGACAATACGCATATTGATGCGAGTTATAAAACAACACAAGAACACCAACAAAGCTTCAATGAAGCAAAATAATTTGTGTCCTCATTGTCTGTAAGGAAACAGTCTAAAGTATAGGTTTGTTCTTTTCATATATGTGTATATTGTAATATATTCTGTTTAATGCACTCCGACCCTTTCACAGCGATTTCAGAGAAACTCGGTCTTAAACTCGCAAGCATATGGTTCAACCTTCAATCGTAGCATAGCTAACTCTTTCTTCTTTTGGATGGAATGAGCACAGAGTGTTATTTTGGTATAAGGTGACCTCTTTAGCAGCAATGACACTTGATTAGTATCGAGGAAACTTTGGTCCATAAATGTGAGAGGCCCTTATTCGATTTCCCTCTCATTGATGTCTTAGTTTTGACAAAGGTCAAATAATTGCAACTTTTTGGGCAGATTAATTTTTTTAATGCATTTTTTTAATACATCACAATTTTGAAATAGAGTGACAGACTTATTTAAATATCTTCTTTTCTGATTTGCAGATGAAGAGTGGACTGGCATCCTTTGAAATTCTACAATAATGTCAAGGGAATTTGTACCAGACTCATCCAATTCAAGATGTGAATAGAATGCATTGAATAGCTTCAACAATCTACTGGGCAAACGCTTAAAAGCGCCTCGGAGTCCTGAAGGATGGTGCAGCAAAAGCTCTATAATTAGTGTGCTACATCCATCTATGTAGAGTAATACATTGCTGGATCTCAAAGAAATACAGAGAAGTGCCGAACAACTCAAGATAACGTCATTGGTGGAGACCAATTTACCATCCAGTAAGATATCTCAATAGGCTTTTGAGGACAGCCTCAGAAATGGTTTCTGGTCAAAGCGGACCAATATAAACTCAAAGAAAAAATGCGCAAAATAATATGAGACATGTTTATAGATGCCTCTTTAATAGAAAGCTTTTAGGAGAGCTCGATTAGAACAACACATACATATGTTGTTTTTTGTTTTCCCCTTTCTCCTATTTTGAGAATGTTCATCTGAATCTTAAATGTATAAGCTCAAATAAATATTTACAACACATGTATTTTGTTATCAAAAGTCCAGCAGGTCTTCCATGTAATTCCCTGTGTATCTAAACACGCCTGGTTTCCAGCTGTTTACATATTCAACAATGCAGCACAATGATTTAAACTCAAGCAGTCTGTGCAGAACATCAGCCAGCCATGAATTAATTAAGGCTTTCTGCTCTGATAAGTACCAGCCAAGAAGAGAGGGTGAGTCTTTCAAGATTGTATAATCGTTAGCTCTGTGCTGAAGGAAATTCCACTCATTTAGACAAAATATGCATGCCATGTCTGATCAGAGAGCAATGAATTGTGATTTCAGCGTATCCGGTATGTACTCTGATTGCAAATATAAAGAGATATCAAGTTTCTCAGATTAATCTAATGCCATGCTTTGATTTATGGAAGACAACTGTTCATTGTAGCCAGCAGCTGGTTGGCCTGGTTTGGCATAACAAGAGAAACAGCTAGACGAGGTCTGACCTGAGGTGATAACATCTGTATACTACTACCTCTGAATATCACTAATTAACACGTAATGCCTAATCTGTAGATACGTTTAAAAATGAAAAACAGCGGTTTTACCTGCAGGCTATGTGTCAGACCAGCTCCAGGACATGTTGGTACCTATCAAAGAAATAGTCCAGTACATTACCAAACATGTGAGCAAGCATGGGAATTAGAGATGCTGGAATGTGTTACATTCAGAGAAAGCCGAGCCTGCTCTTCCCCCTGCTTCATGTATTTAAGCTAAGCTAAGCTAACAGGCTATTTGCTTCATCAATGTACAGTTTTTAACAGTTATCTTATGAGAATGATATCAATCTTCTTATCTAGTTTGGGCAAGAAAGAGAATAAGCAAATGTCCCAAAATGTCAAGTGGGATTGTAGTCTATTAAAGAAAATGGTGTCTTATTTCTCAAGTTTTGGCTAATAATAACAAAACGGTTCTCACCAAGTTCATTGATAAGACTGGAATGCTGACCCAAGTTGACCTAATTGCAAAAAAGGTAAATAATCCTCTCTGTAACAACACAAACTGTTACCACAGCTGGTGCTAGATTGCTTTGAACTGAGGGTTTTCTTTACAAAAACGAGAAGCCCTTTGTAAATGATCAGTTCTAATGCAAGGTCTTCACAAGCATGTAAACTCCTCGAAAATTAAATCGGAGCTGTGAAGCTCTGATGCTGTGATCACTGCAAACAATGAATTCAAAAGGGTATCAGTATCAATGCATGCGCCTGTGCACCCTCTGTGTATGTGTGTGTGTGTGGGGGTGTGTGTGTGTGTGTGTGTGTGTGTGTGTGTNAGGGGGGGGGTGGAATTTAATTTTTCACGAGGGAGGGGCAAAGAGACACTAGGAATGATGGAGGGATTTATCAGCGCCTCTCCTCACACTCGCAGCTTATCCCGGAGCGTGACGCCATACTTCCCCCGATAAGGCGGGCTAATAGAAATGAGAGCGTGGCTGGCGACACACACACACACACACACACACACACACACACACACACACACACACACACACACACACACACACACACACACACACACACACACACACACACACACACACACACACACACACACACACACGGATACACAGAGAAAATGCCTCTCAAACAGGCTTAGGGTGTTTCAGGTCCTCTTTGTTGCCCACATAGACTTCCTCAATGCTCCATTGCAAAACAGTGCACAGACGTCTGTGAGAGCCCTCTTTGTTTGGCAGTGTCATCTTATGGATTTATGTGTCTCTCATTCTCGTTCATTGACTCTCTTCTTTTGCTCTTCTTTTGTGAATTTTACCCTGTTGGTGGTAAGTCAATGTGACATGCCTGGTTCCTACGCGATGTCTTGTCTGTGTTGAGGTGAGAGGCAGAGCCCGGAGCTGGCAGCGGTGCTGGTTGTCTAACATGGTTTAGCTTTAAAGCTCTATCTGCATTAGGACGAGGGGTTGTAGCAGTGAACTCAAAGTACCAGCGCTGCCACAGTTACATTGCAGAGGAGTATTTTTGTCTAAAATATATTTAATGATCATTAGAAGGAAATGGTACCTTAATGTATACATTCTCTATTAGAGGACACCGCCCTTTTAATGACATGATGGTACTTCTTCCTTCAAGTAAACTGAAATGTAATCAGAGATAAATGCTTAGTTTAATTACTGCTCCTTGTGTCCCATCACCCACAGTGTGAGATGTGCACAGCTTTTATTCATACATAGCACATTGGAGTTAAAGGTGTTTTGTTTTTTCAGCCAGCATTCATGGTGCATTGCAACTTAACATTTGTGTTTCCTGTTTTGCTCAGTGTGACCGAGCTGAGTAAGCAAGAAGTCTGCTATAATCACCCCACAGTCATTATGTTGGAGATTTAAAATGCATCAATGATAATTTGCTTTATTTTTTTGTGGAAATCAGTGGAGAGGAATACCAATACAGCAGAATGATTGTGGGACATTTAGCAGAATGGGACAATTGAGGAAGCTTTTGTCACCTTGCCTAGCTGAGAAGTTAGATATAAATCAGTCATTACGCCAGTAGTGCTTCTCAGAGTTGGTGCTTTGGCACAATATGCCTAGAAAGCCTACCAAGATACATGCTTTTCCCTTGAGTAAATCTAAAGACATGCAGAAGGAACCAAACAAACAATTGGAAATGTAAATTATAAAAAGTAGTAAATTGCGCAGCTTTAAGAAACATAAATGTATCACATATGGATCAAAGTGTGAGACACTGGGTGAACATTAGCACATACTGCAGAAGGGACAGACCTATTGCAAAGAGTGTGCAGCAGTAATGGTGACTTTGATTTGTTCACAACAGATGTTTAAGCCTTGAACACTCCCTTGATTATTCATCCAACACTCACACTCTTCCATTCACCAGGGGCTGCGAGACACAGCCATGAAACCCACAAATAGCTTGAGCTAAATAAATAGCAGATGAATGTCAACCTGACTCTCTAACTCCTCTGCTCTGTAACTGGAATTTGGGATTTAGTGTGACATTTACTGTTTTGTAGCATGTTATAAGTATTGTCTTAATATCACACCAATACTTAGGGATGACAATCAGCAGCTAAGTGTGCGGGAGAAATACATTGTATCTTACAAAAGATTACAATTGTGAATATAATCTATTCTGGAACTCTTTGATTTTTTTCATGGATAAATCATAGAGTTGGTATGATGTTGCCTCTCATTTAAATAGCCCACTGTTGCAATGCAGCAGGGATCATATAGAACAACCTTAGATCCTGTATATGGTCTGTTTTGAGGCTTCAGTGTTGTATAATTGGGATCTGCGTTAAAAAAGGACCTGCTGGAAGCTCCAAACATGAAGAAGCGCACAGTTGTGTTTGACCAGGGGTTGGTGGGGTGGCAGATCCCCTGATCAAACCCTCTTTAAACCTCAAAAAGGGGTTATGAAGGGTGACCAGAGGGGTGTCCGTGCTGAGCTCTTGACCGCTGCCTTTGGAAGGTGGTTGTTATGGGATACAGGCCAGCGAAGTGCAATCTGCTCCAAAGGCACATCTTACACACTCTCTGCCTTGGTGATGACCTGATTTAAAGGCTGCCCTCACTGCCAACCTGGTTGTGTGTGTGTTTTCCATAACCCAATTTACCCTCCCAGTGTAAGACACAGAAAGGCTAATGACTAGCCTAAGCTGCAGGCATAATGGACCACATTAATGCAGTATTTACGTTCACAGCCACAAACAAGCCATTATTTCGATTTCAAATGCTTTTGTCTTATAAAGGCAGGCGACATAGAACAAATACAAATAGAAGCATTGTATCAATTCAACACTGCCTTTCAGAAAACTAATCTCCTTCTACTGAACAGTATATAACATAATAAACAAACACATTTACATATTACATTTTAAACCTATACAGAAGCAGCCGAGGCGTCATCGAGGTCTGCATATATGCTGAGGGCTGGCTGGTCAGGAGAAAAGCAGAAACGCAGTTGTTTTCACCCTCAGGCAGGTTCTCGGAATCTAAAGCACAAACATATACTGTATATATTTATTTTATTGTAGGGTGAATATTGTCTGTGTGTACAGGAAGCCATCAGATGTTGGCATGCCGGAAAAAGACGAGAACCATGTTGTTGCATGAGTGAACATGTTAATACATTTCACATGTGATCACATCAATAGGATTTGTACTGTGTTTTGAATGAGTTTGGAAAATTATTTATATAATGTAAGTGAAACGGACGGAACCTATTTTGTAATTTCGCAATCAATTCTTAGGTCCTTCTATAAATAAATACATGATAATTAACCTTTTTGCTGAGGTAAATGGGAAGATCAATGTCACTCTCTATGTGTGTTTATGTTAAATATGAATGAATATTTGTGAATGCATTTTAGATGGAATAAACAAACAATATATAATGCGTTTAATGAAGCTGTTATTTGCCTCTCTTTACAATTATTTTACTTAGTTCATCTCACCAACTCCTGACTTTAGATTCAAACAGACATGTGAGTGGTTTCAATATTCGTATCTTTCTTTTTGCAAGGAAGTTATATTTCTTATATTTATATTAAAAAAGTTGTGCAGCTCCGTCACTCACTTGTCGTTGCCTGTTCTTTAATGCAGATAGAGAGCAGTAATACTAAGATCACTACAAAACCTGTAAGAATCCTAACCCTGAAAGATCATCCATTATTAGAACCTTGGACGTCCTAAAATGATTTCTCTTGATTTGGGGAATTAATATGATAGATCCGAATTAGATCAGTGTTAGAAAAACATATTGTCTCCGTGTCCTTCCTGCGCGCACAGTGGGCCTCTGGAGGAGGTGGTCGTCGGGTTGCTCTCCCTCGGCTGTCGTGAGGAAAGCATCGCTGCTGCCTCCAGACTCCAGGCAGGGCAGGCTGCCACCAAGTTGATAAAGTGAGCCATTTTGCACACAGGCAAGATTACTCTCAAGGACAGAGATTAAAGTGGCCTCTGTTTGAGTTTCAATCCCCCCTTCCCAATACACACACACACACAGACACACACACACACACACACACACACACACACACCCACACACACACACATACANATCCAAAGCACCAGGTGTGTCTATAGCAGTGGTTCTAAACTGGTGGGTCGCGACCCCCGTTTCGAGTGGGTCGCGGATGTGTGAGTGAAGAAAAAAAAAAGGAATTTTTTTTTTCTTCACTCACACATCCGCGACCCACTCGAAACGGGGGTCGCGACCCACCAGTTTAGAACCACTGCTATAGACACACCTGGTGCTTTGGATCATGCCATTTAGCTATTTATTATTATTATTATTTATTATTACATCTGCTCCCTGATCTCATGGCGTATTGTAAATGGCTACTGCCTGAGATCGAATGCTGTGGTTTTATTAAATGTGCCAACTGCTAGGACTGTCTTAGGGAATACAGCTTTTAGATGCGCAGCTCCGCTAACTTGGAACAGTCTGCAAAAGGAATGGAAGTTGAGCAGTTTGGTTCCATTACATGTTTTTAAATCAAGGATAGATGCTATCCAATCGGAAACTGTTGGTATCTGTAAATGCTACTAGCTATACAAACTGTAGTCAATGTAAATATGCCATATGATGTCCTCTTTGTTTTTCTGTCATGTTTGTATTCATGTTGGAACCTACTTGCAGCAGGTCACCATTGAAAAAGAGGTCAATGATCTCAATGGGTTTTTACCTGAATAAATAAAGGTTTTGAATTGAATTGAATTATTGGAGACAGGTGGGGGTATGATTGGCTCCACCAGAAAGGGCATATGATTTATTACCGGGAAAAGCCACAGTGCACTTTTGTTTGAAAGTCATTGAAGTAAACGAAACCCAACCTTTTGAAGCACTCGAAAGGATATTCCTGACGGGGAAACGGATCATTCCTCGTGTCAGATTTGCTATCTCGTGCTTCAGTGGCAGTTTTTTGTTTGCTTTCTGATTGTACCGCTACTTTTACATTCACTTAAAACACGGGATCAATTGTGTGGTTAAGTATCTTCACTAAAGATACTTTGACTTGTTGTCTGCAGGGTGTGGGGATTGAACCAATGACCCTCCAGTTGATGGATGCCCATTTTCCCAACTATCCACAGTCACCTACAGAGACTTTCTTGCACTTTCTGGAAATGTTTTCCTGTTTTCGTAAAAGAGAAATTCAGCACTTTGAATATACACTCAAATCAGCAATCCTAAATCTTCTTTTGTGGTATATTTTATTCCACTGGTTCCATATCACAGTGCTCCAAGACTCCACCTGACCAAGACAGTGATGTCACCGTGTTAAAAACCAGACGCGTGCTCTACCCACGGCCGAATGACATCTTTATAAGTCAACTCTACCTGCCATGACATCTTCATAGGTTTGGCCGCAGGACTTATTGTTTTAACACAGGGTGTACACAGTTCATATCAAATTCCCCGTTGAGTAAGACAGCCCAGAGGAGGCGAAAGTAATTCAAATAAATCTATAAAAGACGTTTATTTTGACAAATGGTGCAACAGAATATCTTCAGGCCTTCCAGACAATAGCGCAATCCGATCACTTGATGTCTGAAATACACAATCCCAGAGAGGCTTCTGGCAAACGGGCTGCATATTATCGGGTGAAGGTAGTGGATACGAGCTTTCTGGTGGCAGCCGACTGGCAGGTTTATTAGGTGCGATGTAATTCGATATCCAAAGTGTCCCGGGGTCTGATGTAGCTCGTGTCAGGGCCCTGTGTGATTCATTGAGATCCCATAAAGCCAAACTAAAAGAAAAACCCGTCCTAACCTGATGCCTACAGCCTCCTGTCATCACAACGTCTCGGGCCAAATGTGTATATATCATCATCTTTTACCCTGATATCAAATGTCAAATAAAGAAGACATTAGTTGGACTTATATACAGAATGTAGTGGATACTGTGTCGCAGCCAAGTGCTCATGGTTCAGGTTTATCCTATTGTACTCGAGTGGTAGCAAATGCAACTTGGCGTTATTTAACTTTTCTTCAATTCCTTCACTCTTATTAACTCAAGCGTTCATGTCCTCCACAGACATGAGTTGTTGTTATGAGAGAAGTGGGAACTTTTTAAATGGGATCCTTTCTTTAGACTAGCTGATGGCGTAAACATGAATCCATGGTGGTTGTTTATTTAAACATGTCTTGTAGAATGTATTAAAAGATTGGATTTATTGATTTGACCAGACAGTTTTTATTACTGTAAATTACTGTTGGATACAAAAAGCATTCTTAATTTTCAATTTCTTCACTTAAATATCCATGAAGCAGAATACAAAACGTACAGTTTGAATTACTTGTCGGAATATATAAAGAATGAATAATGCAAAAAATGTTGTCTAGCAGCCAGACATCAGATCCAGCTCCTGTCATGGTGGATGCATTAAGCTCCCCTGGAGGAGGGGAGAGAGGAGACATGAGGAGGGGAGAGAGGAGACATGAGGAGGGGGAGATAGGAGACATGAGGAGGGATGGGAGGAGGGATGGGAGGGGGGAATGGAGGAGGGATGGGGAGGGAGGGGAGAGGAGGAGACATGGGGAAAGGGAGAGAGGAAACATGAGGAGGGGAGATGAGGAGACATGTGGAAGGGGGAGAGGAGACACTGAGGAGGGGGAGAATAGGAAGACATGAGGAGAAA
>NW_011369101.1:696235-700664 GCF_000735185.1 Notothenia coriiceps | reverse complement strand
TAACGTAACTACTACTACTACTACTACTACTACTACTACTACTACTACTACTACTACTACTACTACTACTACTATATATACTATACTATACTACTACTACTACTACTACTACTACTACTACTACTACTACTACTACTACTACTACTACTACTACTACTACTACTACTTACGTACGTACGTACGTACGTACGTAACTAACTAACTAACTAACTACTACTACTACTACTACTACTACTACTACTACTACTACTACTACTACTACTACTACTACTACTACTACTACTACTACGTACGTACGTACGTACGTACTACTACTACTACTACGTACTACGTACGTACGTACTAGTACGTAGTACTATACTACTATACTACTACTACTACTATACTACTACTACTACTACTACTATACTATACTACTACTACTACTACTACTACTATATATATATATACTACTACGTACTAGTACGTAGTACGTAGTAGTAGTAGTAGTAGTAGTAGTAGTAGTAGTAGTAGTAGTAGTAGTAGTAGTAGTAGTAGTAGTAGTAGTAGTAGTAGTAGTAGTAGTAGTAGTAGTAGTAGTAGTAGTAGTGTAGTGTAGTGTGTGTGTGTGTGTGTGTGTGTGTGTGTGTGTGTGTGTGTGTGTGTGTGTGTGTGTGTGTGTGTGTGTGTGTGTGTGTGTGTGTGTACGCCATAGCTTTACTTGATCTGTGTCACCAATTATGATTGAAATGCTCAGTAAACATACTTAAATTCTGTTATTCGTAAGAATTGTGTCGATGCAAGTTATTGTTTCAACTGTTTTCAACATATATCTGTTGAATGAATTAAATAAAGACATACAGTATATAGAGCAGGTACAAATTGTAAGCCAGGCAGTGAGAAAAGAAAATGAAAAGAAAGAGGCAGATCAAACTCCCACCACTGTCCATTGGGAGTTACTGCTTCAGGGGAGGTGATCATTAGGAAAATAGGAGAGTGGGTGCAGGATGCTGGCTGAGAGATGGATAACTCCGTTCGACATGGCAGACAGAGCCGCAGTGAAGGCGGTAAACAGGTCAAACCTGTGGTAACCTTACGGGAATCTCAAGCAGTGAGCTCTGCATTTATTGGTCCACTCTCCACCTTATCATGATTAAGGAAAACTTTTTGTGTCAAGAGTTGATATAACATCATCCAAATCATTTTATCCTGTCAGTGTGGAAGACTTTAGGAAACAACATGTTTCTAAATGTGGGAGAAATCTGTATTGACACTTCAAAGTTCTAAAACCTGCAAATAAGCAGGGTCACTATTTCTTCTTGAATGTGCTCATACCGCACCTTGAATCATTTGACTAGCATTGGAGCAAGGTTTTCTTTGCAAAGACCCAGACAAAATGTATCCTTGGTACTCTCTCTGGAGGTAATAGAGTTATTCATGCAGTGCATGTAAATGTTTTGCGAGTGTTCAGTAGGATTGTAATGTCTCTTTTGTGTATTGTAAATGCAGTGTGTCAGTTATACCCTAAACATGTATACAGTCTGTCAATATCTGTGATGGCGAACCAAACAATAATAATATCTTATTTTAGTTCCCATAGCCACACAGGTAGAGGCTGTAGAGCAAACTTTATCTGTACCCCCCTCCATTCTATAATACTGGACAAACAACGCACTAAATCCGTAGCAGCTGTCGCTTGAAGCAGCAGGTGTTACGTTCTGAGGAAATCAATGATTTTTGAAAGCTATGCTAACTAGCCTTCATATTCCGAGTGTAAAAACAATGATATCTCAATGGTATACTTAAATAGTTATTGAGTGAAATAAAGCCAATGCTTATGGACTTGGAATGGAACAGAAAAGGAAAGTGTCACTGTTGTGTCACCACAAATAAAACGATTTATCCTCTTTTGACAAATGGAAACATATTCACAATAGCATCAGTTTTGTGGTTCAGCTTATATTTCTTTCCACTAAAAGTGAGAATAATTCAAATTCAATTCAACCTTAACCTGCATCGGTATAAAAAATACACGAGAAAAATGAAAATCAACAAAACAGCTGTGACTTCCCCACCCTTCCACTGCGTGTTGTTGTTTGGCTCTGCTATATTATTATCTGTATATTTTAGCACACGGCCAGCTCATGTTGTCTTTGCTTCTTTACCACTGGGAATTTTTTGCGACGTGTAACTCCCCCTTCTTGCATGATAGCTCCAGTCACAGTGAGTATCCCTGCATTCACACTCAGCCAGCACCATATTGGACAGCCTTTGAGAACATGACAAAAATGATTTTAAATTCAGAGTATAGGAGTCTTAGGGGCCTTTGGGAAATGGTGCCCTCTCACTCTACAGCTAGAGATAGATTAGAGGTAATCAGCTCCTCCCACTGTATTCAATCTCTCGCCTCTCTTTGCTCCTTGATACACTTTGTTGTTTACCAAGAGGAGCGATCCATCAAAGTCTTAGGAAGATGACACGTGGGAGAAAGCAATGCCAATACATTAAGTCCATGGGAAAGAATCCAGCCTGCTGTCAACTGAAATGTAATAGAGAATGCTTCCGTTTGATGTTTGACATAATACAAATGGAAAATGAAACAATACGAAAATGCACCGTGGTGTCCCACTATGCGTTATGAGTAAATGCTAACCTGGCTGCCAAGATGTTATTTACACACAGGCAATAGTGACACAGAAACTTGAATTCTGAACAAACATCTCTTGAAAGCATCTTTCATGAGCATGTCAATGTACTAAAAACAATACACAGCATGTTAAACCAGCGCTTACAGAGAGAGTTGTGAAAAAGGGAGCATTTTGAAATCAGTTAGTGATACCTACAGACCTCTGGTTTAAGCCTCTTGAGTTAAGCAAAATTAACAAACATTTAGCATAGAATTATACAATAAATTCCTTCTTTCATAAGCCCTTCCACACTGCTCTCTCTCTTAGCAGAAGGAAACTGACGCTCAT
Organism: Notothenia coriiceps; assembly: GCF_000735185.1. Lineage (NCBI taxonomy): Eukaryota > Metazoa > Chordata > Actinopteri > Perciformes > Nototheniidae > Notothenia > Notothenia coriiceps. The sequence continues at coordinate 697,710 of NW_011369101.1, read as the reverse complement.
TAGCACAGATGATCAGTAATTGATGTCTGAAATTATACCAAAACATTAGTTAATATTCCAAATCCAACAGATGCAAGCGCACAAACAAATATGTCTCCTCTGATGTTCTGGAGGTCTGGGGAAAGCTTTTTACCAAAAAGCTGATATGAGATTGATAGGAAGTCTTGGAAAGGTGTTGTTTACAACTGCAGCAAGTCTGGAAATCACACTCTAATAACTTCTGCTTTAATTTACTATTCAGTAGGAACATATTATTCAATGTGAATGAGTGTAATCTTATGAGACAGAAAAACACGTCATCCTCAATCATTTCATATACATTATTTAGTTAGTTAACTGTATCAAACACCTGTCAGAATCTCCCTATAGAGCAGAGAGGCTCTGCAGCTTGCTCAATATGTTAACCTACGTCACTATCATTCTCTCTTGCTAGCCCCTTGAGCTAGCTAAAGTTGTCCTAACACATTTACTTGGTGCCGAGATTAGCCATTACGGATGCAGTGTAAATGATAAAATATCTAATATTAGCTTACATTAATCTGGCAACTACATCAATTTGGAAATGTGTGTGGGTTACATGCAGGTTCACTGAGAGTTTAGCAATCCAAAGCTTGATACAGCTGATAGTCAGTTTCAAACAGTGGGCGGAAGACTTCAGATCATTTATTAACTGCATCTAATAGGCATAAAGTTGTCTCCAGCAACATACATTATGTTAGTTATTTGAGGATTGGGGTTACAAGTCACCATTGCTACTATGATTGCTTTACTGAATCCACTCACAACATTTTCACAAACATACCCCTTCCTTAATATACTGGAAGTAAAATTAAAGGATACATGCATTAGTGTTTTACAACAGATTGTTGTCATGTTAGTCAAGCATACTCTGAAGTCAAACGTGAAGAAAAACAGAGAGTAATATTAGCCACAAAAGACACCACACTTTACAATGATTCTACAGTAGAAAAATTAAGCTAAGTAGAAGTGAGAAATTGTGGATTATAGTGTAGTTCATTTGAAAATGTACATTACTTTCTATTTGGGCTTTTGAATTGTTGTTGCACTCTTGGAGAAACATTCTGTTGAACTTAAAGAAAGCAAAAAACTAAAATAATCTTGAGATAGTCATAGTTGCTGTTCCTCTAATGGAAAATAATATACATTATCTTTTTAATTGAACTCTTTCCAACAATGAGATTCCTAACATATGGAAATCTATAGGTTACTTACGTAACCCCAGTTCTCAGAGTAACATGAAGTGAGATGTCTCACTATGGGATGCGCCTCATCGCGGAGCAAACAGAAGCATCAATCTCATTACGCCAATCCTGATTGGCTGGTGATCTTGACGTCAGCGTCAGGGAATCCACCCCCTATAAGTAGCTTGCGCTACGCCGCATGCGTCATTCAAAATTAAGCACCGTCTTTCTCGCTTCACCATAGCAAGGAGGGCCCGTCTGGTGAGACATCTC
>NW_011369101.1:684008-696205 GCF_000735185.1 Notothenia coriiceps | reverse complement strand
TTACGTAAGTAACCTATAGTTCTCATTCATAACACTCCGTTCGATGTCTCACTATGGGATATTGTAGCTCCCGTATTGCCAGACGAGCTTATCTCGAAAGTCACCAAGACCAACCAGAACTTAAAAGTTAGAGCTCTAACTCAGCAGGGGGCCCAGCACTGCATGGGCCACACTGGGAGCAGAGAAGTCTAATCTGTAAAAGCGGACAAAAGTGAGCGGCGAGGACCAGCTCGCTGCTGCACAAATGTCTTGGACGGAAACACCCCTGAACAAAGCCCAGGATGTAGCCAGACCACGAGTCGAATGAGCACGCAAACCCGAAGGTGCCTGCAGACCCTGACTCGTGTAAGCCAAAGCAATTGCCTCCACAATCCAGTGAGAGAGCCGTTGCTTAGTAACAGGCTTGCCCTTCTGAGGGTTAGCCCAGGACACAAAGAGTTGGTCATTATGACGAAACTCTTTTGATCTGTCCATATAAGTGCGTAAAGCACGGACTGGACATAGCAAATTCGGCTGCTGTTCCCCGGAGGGACACAGCGGCGGAGGAAATGCCTCAATGTCAATGGGGGTACATGAACCAACCACCTTAGGTATAAAGGCAGGGTTGGGCTTCAGCAACACTCTCGTTAACCCTCGGGCGAACTGAGTGCATGAAGGATGTACAGATAGCGCATGAATGTCATTGACTCGCTTGGCGGATGCCAGNGAGGTGAAGTCATGTGACCGTGCTGTAGTTCCTTTATAGCCCAACATTAGCCACCTTTAGCTTAGCGGTGGTGACGTGAAGTCATGTGACCGTGCTGTAGTTCCTTTATAGCCCAACATTAGCCACCTTTAGCTTAGCGGTGGTGACGTGAAGTCATGTGACCGTGCTGTAGTTCCTTTATAGCCCAACATTAGCCACCTTTAGCTTAGCGGTGGTGACGTGAAGTCATGTGACCGTGCTGTAGTTCCTTTATAGCCCAACATTAGCCACCTTTAGCTTAGCGGTGGAGACGGGAAGTCATGTGAGGTAGAAGAAACTGTAAAAAAAAGCTGTTTCAAGTAAAAGTTTTTCCTATAAATAATCTTATAGTATGGATTTATGGCGCTGTGATCAATATGAGATGGTATTCCCATTCAACACAATTGATTACATGTATTTATATTACCTTACAGAATGCCATGGCCAGCCCTAGAAATGTTGGTGCCCTAGGCGAGATTATGATTTGGTGCCTACCATAGCCAATAACAAATAGATGCAACGTATTTTATTTTTTATCTTATTTGACCTAGTTAACATTTATTTATTCATGCATATTTTTAATATCTCCAGTTTTAAACTATATTTTTTGGTTTACTGTCCTGTATTATACATTGAAATGATTTCAAACCTGTTGTTATTTATCCTAATAATTATAAAGGAGTGCCTTGGAAATATTTTGTTTACATAAAATGTGACCAAACCGTTTGAGACCCACTGAGATAACTTAGACTAAAGTGAACTATCTAAACACTCGGAGTCCTTTACCTCACTGAGCTGTAGTTATCAGCCTCAATCCAACATATATCCGCGGTACCGATTGGCGCCCTCTCTCTCTCTCGCTCGCTCGGAGGCTCGCTCGCACTTTGGCTGTGAGCTGCGGGCGCCTGATAAATCAACATCCTCCACTTTCATCACTTACAGCGCTCATCGTACAGGGCAAATGCAAAATGTTGCCGACCCGGGGTGCAAAGGGTGTTTACTTTATTCAATTATTAATGTAAATGTATTACATCAAGGGCAGAAAATTAGGCAGAATAACAATTTTAAAAAAAAGAATTTCTTTTTTTTCTTTCTCCCAGCGCAGCCCCCCTCAGTCTGGCGCCCTAGGCGACCGCCTAGTTCGCCAGTGCCAAGGGCCGGCCCTCCAGAAAGCAACTAAATAACATGTAGCCTACCAATTGTTTTACTATTGCACTGTGGGAAGGAAGTGACATATNATCGCCGGAGCTGTTAGATTAACATTAACATGCTTATTGTAGTTGTAAGTGCACTGCCTTGCGGCCTGTAGCACCGTCCTTGATGGAGCATATGTGTGGGCTGGACCTGTATACAGGAAAGGAGTGAGCAGAGAGTGGAGTAGTTGTCGATTCTTGTTCTGTGACTATCTGCTTCACCCTCTCAGACTTTCAGTTGCGCGCGCTACTAAAGAGACGTGTTACCATGGAAACCAAACAATGGTGTAGCTGTATTAAAGTCCGAGTGGAAACAGTCCTGAGTAAATCTGATTTTGTCAGAAATCGGGAGAAATGCGGGAGAAATATGACCCCGGGAGGAAACCCGGGAGGAAGGGAGAGGACAATGAAATCGGGAGTCTCCCGCGAAAATCGGGAGGGTTGACAAGTATGAGTACAAGTGAAACCTAAGGTTCTGCAGTACCAGTTACGATAGATGCCCCAATAACACATTTTAAGAGTATGTGTTCGATAAGGTAGATGCTAAGGTGGCACCTTGGAAGTCAGAAGCTGGTAGCCCACATGGTACTTTGATCAATGCCAACAAACATAACATGGCTAATGTAGCCTACTGTCCTCCAATCAAAAAAGCATTCAATATTGTTAAGGTCATTGGCCGTATGTATCTCGACTTTTAGCCTTTTTAGCATAATGTTAAATGAAGATTCTAGTCTAAAATGCAGATCCAGGAAATAAACCAAACTATAACTAAATAGTTATATCTGTTTCCATACAACGTACAGCATTATCTATTATGTTTCAAGGTAAACACACTTTATGGTTGCCATTTTAAACATGTGGATAACATTGTACAAATTGTAACAAAACAAAAATACTTGCACATACAGTACGTACTTGGTTATCGTTAGACTGTGTTCGGTTTAATAAAAGAGCACGGTTTGGATTGAAATAAGAAAGTTGGTAACGTTTCGTCGTATAAATCAGTGTTGACTTTTGTTTTCAATGGGGTCACACATTTGGGTCTCAACTACAAAAACTTGAAATCTTGCCAAGTATAAGTGTCTAATTTCTAGTCAGAATATGTTTCTGCACCTGATATAAGACATAATAACTTCAGAAGTAACACTGCAGTGAGATATCAGGTGTTGTTTTTAGACAATGCCTCATCTTGTTAAGTCAAATAATCTTATTTTGAGTTGTATCTCACATGAAACACATAATATTTTGTTACATATTTATTAGAAAATCAGAAAACAGAAACACTTTTGAGCATTTGCGGCTTATATTGTAACAACATCTCCTGATTCTGGTCAACTATAGTTCAAAACCAGTTCTCCCAGCTGATTACAACACCGGATTTATCCAATTCTTATTTCAAGAAATCTTACCAAGCCAATGTTCAGATTTCTGGCAGATTTTTGTACTTATTTCAAGTGAAAACAGCTTGTTTTCATTATTGTTAATTAACTTGTTTTTGGAGCAGCATTTTTTACCAGATCCATCCATCCCAATCTCCTCCGTACACTTTGGGGTATCTGTTTCCCCTCGAAACGTTATTGACAATGCAGTTTCGTGGGAAGAATGTTTTTGGGCTGTTCATGGATACGCTTAGATGCTTTTTGTGGACACAGTGGACAATGTCAACCTTTGAACTGTAAGGGTCTGACAGTGAGATGGCCGTGACTTACATACATTTATTTATTTAGTATTATAAACCGGGCCAGGAACCCCTCGCTCTCCTCCTCACCTCCTCAGTGTTGGAGTCGCTCTCTGCTGATGCCTGACATCCATCTCTGCGATCCAGCCCTGGATGAGAGTCAGCAGCTTCCTGTAAGTGCTGTTGTTTCACCACTCCAGTAATCACCGCTGTCAAACGCAAGTCACCCAATATCCACCATTAATGTCTCCATTAAAGTTTCTTCCATTCTGTCCATCTCACTTTTTCCCTCATTCGCAAGAATCATAGTTTCATAGCAGCACTAAATCATTCTTGTAATGGGGGATCTGTATTGTTTGGAAAGGGTCATAAATCTGGAGCTAGTGATGGAAAGTGTGGATAGAGATTTAATTGGTGGGCTGCAGTCAGCTACAGTACAAGGGAAGTTCACAAATTAAAAACTTGTATTTGACCGAATTCACCAGTGGAGTTTAGACAATACATTTTTCCGCATTTTGTTATTATTTTGATACGAAAAACCTTGAATCACCATGCCGTGGGGAGGTTTGGAAGACGTGGGGTGCATGTTTACCCACATGTGTGAGGGCGAACACCTCTCTGCTCTCTGATCTTGCAAATGGAAGCGTTTACATTTTATCGCCCGCTCACTTTGACGACATGGTAATTTCGGTGGCCTAAGAAAATAACTGACCAATTGCCGATAATTGTTGGAGATGGCAGCTACGTTGGATGGGGGGTTAGAGGTCGTGGGCGACGGGCTGCTAACCAGCTGTGGACGGGTCAAGAGGGATTAAGTTTGAGGGATGGTCAGTTATATGAGTTAGGGGGAGTTTGGTTAACACAATGTCTTCAATCCAAAATACCCTTTTTCTTCTTTTATTCAGGAAACAAAATGCCATAATGGTAGATTTTAGATAATTTCCAAAACGGTAACACTAGACACGTATTTTCAGGGATTTCAGGGGTTCTTTTTCCTTTTTTAAAGAGGTTATATCTAAACTTTTTCTTAATGTTTTATATAAATACTTGTCTGGACTCAAGTCTCCTGGCTTTTGGAGGTTACATTTGAAGACTTGAAGAATAAAGTTGGTCTAGTTCGTAGACTTGGTCATGTTCAGGCAATGATTCTAAGTTAATGGTTTGGTTTAAAATAAGAAATGTTGTTAAATCGTTAAAAGTTGTGTTTGGTTTTATCGGTTACCACACACGGGGGTCTTCAGATATTTGAAGTATTGTGTTTGTAACAAAATGCTAAAGTGTTACTCTGTGAGACTAGAGCGACAACAGCCTCAGCAAATGCAAATGCAGAAGCTGAAAAAGCTCAAAGTAAATTTGACAACAAACCCACGCTGGAAAAGAAAACTGCTACCCCTCTCTCTCGTACTGTTTGAACATCGGCCACCTGTGGTCCTCGGAGTAATCCCACACTGTGCAGCTCTGTAATCACTGTTTCCATCAAAGCAGGGACGTGAAGAAGACTTCAATATCTCTGTAAGTCTTGCATGGATGACGGTGTTTTCTTGGACGGAGCGAGACAATGACACGATGGGAGCTCAGCGCAGTATCAACATTTCATGGGTTCCCCCACATTGTAATGGGATCCCTGATCGCTGCTTTACATTAAATGGGAAGAAACTGTAAATTCTCTCCATTGCCATTTGAGTGTCAGTCAACTCTGACCACTGAGTCGGCAGAGCGTAATCACTGCTTTGATTTTTTCCTCTGGCGACCGAGCGTAATCACAGACCACAGCGCGCGGTCCCGCTGACGGCCCCCTGACAGCTAAATACCCAGGTTCGTAGATGCACATTAGCTGCTTTCTGATTGGCTCTCTCTGTGCGGTTAAGCTGCTTAATTCCACATCATGTCTGGGTGGTTGGTTGGGCTCCCTGTCATGTGGGAGCCTTGGCAGTGTAGGCATTAGAAACAACAAACAAACACACCAACACAGGCTGGAGTACAAAGCGTCGGGCTTTCAAGGAAAAGTACCCAATTTCCTGAGTTTCTACTAAAAAAGGAAATCATTTTTACATTGGAAAATCTGTAACGTCAAAAGACAAGTGTGAATGTGTTGCATTTAGATAGGGATAGGTTTACCTACAGACTCTCTTAAAATAGGTCTAATGATGGAGCTATGTCGACATCCTTTTGGTTGGTTTATTGCAATTAAATCACAACTACGTCCTTTTATTTTGGGTTAATACCGCTGTAGTTAACCAGAATAAATCAAAAGTATTTATTTAACGTCACTACTGAGAGTAAACCCTGACTGAAGTCCCTGTTCTAGAGTTGTCTTGTTACTTACAAATGTCTTCTAAAGATGACGCATCATACAGATCGCCGGGCCAATGCTTAAAGTATATTTCTTCAACAAGTATATTTCTCCTATATTGAAGTTGAGCTGTTGTCTCCTTTGGAAAAAAAGACTAAAAATCAATTGCCCACTTCTCCGTAGGACTGATGACAGGTTGCTCTCAACGCCACAAGAAACTTTTTCCACATTTCTACATGAGGTTTGGTCCAATCTGATGCCAGTGGATCGTAATCCAAAATGATTTTTGGTCGAAATTCCAAGAACTTCACATCTGTCTTCACATGGCAACTTTTGGGCCACAATGCACCTGCAATTATAGCACAGGCTCCTGCTAAATGTTAGGGTTTGTGCCCTCCACCCTTCATCTCTTAACTTGTGAGTCCAAACCCCAGAGGAGGCAGCCTGCTGGCTCTCTCTCCCCAGGCTGGGTGCCTCGAGGACTGGGTAGCTCTCAGACATTTGGCCCCAGAGGCTATAATGCTTCCAGGTTTGTGTCAGGACCCAGCGAACGAACACATCTACCCCACCCTCCGAAAGAAAAAGCCTATTTTTCTGGGACAGTGGAGAATAGATAGAATTACTCCTGTGCTACACACCGTGCCTGCTGGCCCTCGTGCCGTAGATGTAGACGTCCGATAGTGGTTTAGTTTCGCTCTTTAGTCACGGCCTGACTCACCTTGCTGACAGGGAAATCCTGAAGCAGCTTGACCGCCGCTGCTGTCAGCTTGACTGGCTGGAAGTAAAACTGCCCACGAAGGTTGCTAAGTCACGGCTTCTGACATGTAATGCTAACTCTCAATTGGTCTCACCGCTCAACTATGAGACTTCAAGTCTGGGAAAACATTAATTCAATGTATCTCTTGCATTATACCATGACAAGTCATTAGCTATTAGCCCCCTGGATGAGTCATATCTGCTGTTGACCAGCCAAAGGTATGACAGTATCCAGGGCTTTGTTATGAAAATGCTTGTAACGTAGCCTAACATTTAGCTTTGTGTGCCGTAATATTTGGAGTTCGGAAAGAGCAATAATCTCTGAGTTAGCAGTTTGATGACATGTTGTTGTTAGCAGTGCCAAGCATTGCTTAATTGAAGTGTATGGCAAAGGCTTTGGAGGAAAAGATTCTCATATTCTACTGATCCACTTTCCCCACGGCGGTACACCTCTATTACTCACCACTCTTCAAAACCCATTTCCCCCTTGAAGGAAAATTGGATGAGTCCAATTACTAACTCTCCAATTATTATGTTCTGTGTTTGGCATGTCAACAGTGTGTGTGCTGCGCTGCCTCCCTGCCTTTCACCCTCAGTTACAACACCATCACTGTTTCTGATGCATTTTAATTGCTTAACGATGCTAAAGTTGCATTGTCATCCTGAACTCTCCTATCAAAGATACTTTAGCATCAAAAAGCTGCCGCATACTGTATACACACATCTGTTATCCAACCACACCAACCAGATTGATTTAATACACTTTACCGCATCAATGCATCTCAGTTATCAAGATGACAAATTTGATTCCATTTCTTAAGCTTTTTATGAGCTGAATGCTAATTAGAATGGGCCCTTCTCCATCTCAGAATAGAGAGGTAAAAAAACGGTTTAACTGCCAAAAACAACCAGAACAAATTGAATTACAACGATAACAACTTAACCATGTATTTAACACAGGGCCGGTTTTTGGCTGCGCTTATAGTCCCGGGAGGGAACATTTTTTTTTTTGACTGTTTGACTCATCCTAATTTTCAGCCTTGATGTAACAACATTCATAATTAAGTCAAGGTAACATCCTTTTCACCCCTGTTACACTTTTAATTTGCCCTGCACGATGGGCGCTGTAAGTGGTGAAAGTGGGGGATGTTGACTTATCAGGCGCCCGCAGCTCACAGCCAAAGTGCGAGCGAGCCTCCGAGCGAGCAAGAGAGAGAGAAAGAGGGCACATTGGTACCGCGGATTGTTGTTGGATTGAGGCTGATAACTACAGCTCAGTGAGGTAAAGGACTCTTGAGTGTTTAGATAGTTCACTTTAGTCTAAGTTATCTCAGTGGGTCTCAAACGGTTTGGACACAATCTCAACACAACATATTTCCAAGGCACTCCTTTATAATTATTGGGATAAACAGGTTTGAAATCATTTCAATGTATACTATAGGACAGTAAACCAAAAATATCGTTTAAGACTAGAGAGATAAAAAATATGAATAAATAAATAAATGTTAGGTAAAATAAGATATAAATGAACAACAAAAATAAAATACGTTACATGTATTTGTTATTGGCTATTGGTTATGTTCACATATGTATTTTATTATTAAAATGTAAACCGATCTTTTTCATATGGGTGTTTAAAGTTGTACCCCCTAGATCTAGTCTCTAGTCAGTGGGTGCTCAAAGTGCACCAGACCCCGGACCCCCCTAGAGGATGTGACGTACACCCTCCAATTAACACATGTTCATACAATACTGAATACATTTGAAACCTTCTTTATGTATATAACCTATGTCAATATGTTTATGTAGTGTATTGGTCTTTTGTAGAGATTTTTCATTTATTCTTTATATATTCTANACCAAAGTTAAGAACTTAAAATAGTTTAACCCTGTTCTTTCTTTGTTCAACTATAGGCGCTTTCACACCGGAGTACTTTTCCCAGTACTATCGGAACTATACTGGGAAAAGTACTCCGGTGTGAAAGCGCCTATAGTTGAACAAAGAAAGAACAGGGTTAAACTATTTTAAGTTCTTAACTTTGGTTACCATTCTTATCACTGCATTTTACAGGTAAAGAGGCCCTATTCTGCTTTTGTGGTGTTCCCTCTCCTGTAGTGTGTTCTATAGGTTTTAGTGCATGTAAATGGTCTGCAAAGGGTACAATCCCTGTGTTTCCTCCAGAGAAAATGTCTCTCCCACACTCCCCCCCTGCCTGGAACGCCTTCATTGGAGTCCTTTGTTTACTTCCCTGACATAATGACCTCACTAGGTGACATTTGCGCTCCTATTGGCTAGCGCTCCAACAAAAGGTACTTTTTTTATCAAAATGCATATATGGACCTGAAAATGAGCATAATATGGCTCTTTTAGACCCATGCTGTGCTCTGTAGGTACCACTGCTCACACTGTCCTTGGCTGTAAGTCACCATACAGAGCATGTAGTCTGTGTGTGTGTGTGTGTGTGTGTGTGTGTGTGTGTGTGTGTGTGTGTGTGTGTGTGTGTGTGTGTGTGTGTGTGTGTGTGTGTGTGTTTGTAGTGTATCATGTCCCCGTGCTACAGAGCAGCACCTCTGCTCCTCTAATCCTCTCAGCTTATCCCTCTCTCTGTCTCTGTCTCCATCTATCTGTCCATTTATTTGTCCATCTCTCATCAGGTCATCCTCTCTACGGTCCCACCCCCATTCCCCCCCTCGTCCTCAGTGGCTGCCGCCACGTCACCTCCACACTGCCAATGTCTGGCAGCTGGGGATAAACGAAGGCCAGCTGTGCCGGTGAAGCCGGGCCGTAAAACCCCTGGCGGAGGCGGCTCATCGGCGTCAGCGTTAGTGGCGGGGGGAGCGGTAGCCCCACACGTCCCGCTGCGATGGCCATCACCGACGGGAAGTCCTGACGAGCGGACATGTGCGGCGGCCCTTCCTGGATGCCGGAACCGGAAGCCCCCGACATCGAGGAACCCTCGTCGTCTTCCACCTCAACGATCGGGGCCGGCCCGCCGGGATGGCGAAAACAAATGGCACCTCCTCCCCATACGCCTCCTGTTCCCCCATCTCCACCAACTTGAGGTCCACAGGGTCCTCTTCTTCCTCTGGCGACACGTAGTACGTGTGGAAGTGCTCCTGACGATGCCGGCGACCAAGACGTGGCAGCATGCGGCAGGCGTGACACGAGGGAGACTGAGCCAAGCCTTTCGCGGCGTGTTCAGGCCCCAGGCACTCAAAACAGAGGCGGTGGGGATCGGTACCCGCAATCAGGCCGGTGCACGAAGGACTGGGTCGGTGCTCTATCAATCAATAGGATACGGCTTTAATAGGCCTAAGGCCTTTTAGTCGCTCATAAATAAATAAGTAGATCACTGATTCTTTATTTACTATGGATGCTTGCAACAGTCACATAGTCCAAAGTGAAGGTGATGTTTGACCAGTAATGGTCGAGGCGGGACTTGAGACAGTTAACCGTCTTGGATGTGACAACGCTTTCTGGCAGATCATTCCACAAGTCAACCACGCGCATGCTGAAAAAGGCTAAAATGCTGCGGATAGCCAGTCTTGAATACTGTTTCTTCAATTTGAGGCAGTGTCCACGAGTCCTGGTGTTATAATCCCGTTGTAGTGGGCATGATGTTTTGTAGATGTTGTGGAAATATTTGAAAACTTCGATCATATCTCCCCTCGCCCTTCTACATACTCGGGATCTTAAGACTTTGCAGTCGTTCTTGATATGGTAGGTCCTAATAAATAGCTTGTGACCGGATGAGCCTTTTGATGACATTATTTGACTGCAAGCAAGAATGCAATTCAGTACATATGAAGAATACAACTTCTACACTAAATATAGAAATATTTGCTTACTAATTCTAAAGTTCCCAGGGAACTTGTTGGAAAACTATCAGGAAATAAAATGCATGTTAAATAAAGCAGTAGGCTATTAGTTATCTCTATAGGTAACCATGATATCCAGCGATGATATTCATCTCTGCTGCATTTATGATTTTATATATCTACTTTAATCGTTGGTCTTTAACTATAATTGTTAGCCCTATCCCGAAAAACACTTTTAAATCACACACCCAAAATGGATAAAAAATAGCTCCATAAGAACAGAGCTGTCTTGATCCTTTCTCCAAGGATTAGACTACAGATTAAGTAGATCCAAGATTTAAAGATGGAGGACAGTGAAGGCTGTGGTCAAAATCATTATCTGATCACATGACCTTCACAATCATCACTGCTGGTTCTGACAGTTCTACGTCTTCCTGGACTTACCCTGAAGGATGTCTCTCCAGTCTTTCTTTCTGTTGTTGGAGAGAAATAAGAAAGGGAGGAAAGAGAATGAAAGGTAGGGGAGGGAGGGAGGTGATATGGGGGGTGTGTGAGGGGTCCTCACTCCTGCTGGTCTGTCTGGGAAAGGAACGGACCTGGCTTCACATCACACACAGCCTCCATCAGCATACGTGTGAGCATGTGAGTGCATTTGCTTCCAAGGGAGCATACACCGTGCGTGACTGGGAGAGTGCACAAAGAGGGGAGAATTGTTTCAAAGGAGAGAATTAGAAAGGATAACAGGGAACGTGTGAGAAGGAAGGGAAAAATCAAGGAAGGGCTCTGAGTAAAAAGAGAGTACACTTCATAAAAGTGATGAAAGAAGTCATGTGGAGTGTGGCTGTGGATGAAGGCTCCACAGGTGCAGGAGCGAGAAAGAGGAACGGGGTAATCGATTGATGAAACTTAAGTAAGACATATAAAAGTCTTGGCCGTTCTGCTGAATAAAACTTTTCTGGGGCAGAGAGGGCAGGGGGAGTCATCTGAAGTTGGAATGAAGGAGGGGAGGGAGGAGAGGGCTGTGATCCAGATGAAAAGCAAAAAAGGCCAAATGTGGAAAAAGAGCTGCAGTGCTTGCACGTCCCTAGCTGGGCGTGGGTCAGAGCTGGAGTAAACAAACCCACAGCTTAGCAGTGCGTTTGATCTGTTCAACTTCGAAACACTGAGTGGAGTAAACAGAAAAATTGGACTTGGTCAGCTACAGAGGAGGGCTGTGGAGGGGTATACATGTGTGTGTGTGTGTGTGTGTGTGTGTGTGTGTGTGTGTGTGTGTGTGTGTGTGTGTGTGTGTGTGTGTGTGTGCGCGCGCGCGCGTGCGTGCGTGCGTGTGTGCGTGTGTGTGTGTGTCTGTGTGTGCGATCACATCTGTCCTACTTGTCTTAGCAGGTGCCGAAAGTAGATTTGTGTCGTCGGTCTTCCTATTGTTTTTGTTTCAGCCCAGTAACACGTTCGTTCTGTGGTTACGTCTCTACGCCGTCACTCGTGTGAGTCGACACAAACATATAAACAAAGAATAAGACTACTAAAGTGTGTTTTTTTGAAATCACCTTTGCAAAAGTGATATCCTACCTTTTTTTTTCCGTTCGACCGGGTGGGACGCAACCCCCCCGTGTCACTGAGTAAACCGTACCGGCGCTTACTGGGGATTCGGCCGGGACCAATGTCTGGTACATCTATAGGAGACTGCGTTAAACGACGCCCCAACCTTGTAGATTGAACAAGAGTCGCATGAGG
>NW_011369101.1:678889-683963 GCF_000735185.1 Notothenia coriiceps | reverse complement strand
CTACAGCCATACCAAGAAATGGCTTAGCCCCACCATGAAAAATGATGTTAAAGTAAACAAAATAAAGTCCGTTTATTTTGCGTCCTTTTGTGTCCTTCTGTGTCCTTCTGTGTCCTTCTGTGTCCTTCTGTGTCCTTTTGTGTCCTTTCTGTGTCTTTTTGTGTCCTTTTTGTGTCTTACTAACTGCTGTCTGTGTAATTTACTCGGCGCGAGTAAATTACACAGACAGCTTTAGTAAGATTGATTTCAGTAGCCACTTGTCTGGAAATACCGAATGGCTAGAAACGGTTTTGAAAACTTTTGTCACGTAGTGATCGTCTTCTCAATAGAAGATCTTTGATAATGTCTTCTGGCCAATCAGAATCAAGATAACGGCGTGGTGTTGTTGCAGGAAGTCCCGACGGAGAATACTTTTGCTATCGAACATCTCGATGTACATCGATACAACATTACGTGTTGATAGAAATCAACACGTAATGAAATAATACCCCACGGTTTGATTATTGATAGGTGTGTGGGCTGTCTTTCATTTTGACACACAGAACAATGTTATAATAAACATACTGTATGTTAAATGGATATATCCGCCTTCTTTCATTTATCTTTACATTCCCACAACAATATACATAAAGAAATGGCATATTTTGGACACAGTTCGAATGGTGATTTATCATGATTAATTAATTTTTAAGCTGTGATTAATCTGATTAAAAATTATAATCGTTTGACAGCCCTAATTGAAGCACATGCATTGGCAGACTGAGGTAGTTAAGCTTCGTAACTATTCATTATTCTGGAGCGATGCCACACGCTGGTAAATAAGAAAAGACATGCAGAGAACACAATGGGATATTCTTGAGTGTATTGAAAAACAGATAGGACCGTTTTATGGCCGTGTGCACAGATGAGTTAATTGATGATAGTCTGTCCGGCTACAAAGAGAACGACAGTTATCCAACGGTATTGCATCACCTCCTCGGATGGGGCTCCTGAGGACAGACTCCTGTAACTCAGAGGACAGACAGTCAGAGACATGGAAACACTGACGCTGTGTGTCAACATCCAGCCTGCCAAAAGAGTGCAATCTCACCTCACAATGGAGCACAGGCCGAATGGAAACGATCATTCTGACTGTCAGCACCTTCAGGCTGCGTCTAATGGCTGTGACTCTGTGACTGTGTCCCTGTTTGTGGAGACGCGGGTGAGGAAGACGAGGAAGACGAGGCCACATGTGGAACATCATCGTCACCGAGCAGGAGTCATCCGAGGAGCCGGAGAGTCGCTGTCTCCAGATCCCACAGACTTAAGTATTTCATATCCTGGGTTATATTTGGTTTCTGTACATTTTGTATATTTCCTACTTTTTTTTATATGCTATTTTATTTTCTGTTGAGATATTTACATTTTGGAATGTTTATTTATAGTCTTTTAATTGTTATTGTACAATGCCATGTCTTTTTGTCCCACAATTATTCATTTTTTTAAACTTTTTGATTAATTTTCAAAAGTTCAAAATGCAACTTAATTTCATCGAAAGGTGTAAAATGAAACCGAACAAAAAAATCTAATATTTGTACACGTGACTCTTTAGCCAAATAAAAATCAGGACACTTTTTAAATGATGTCCTCCTCTTCAAGGTTCAAGGTTCAAGGTTCTTTATTGTCAAACTAACATACAGAGCTACAGAGTAATTATGTCGTTGGAAATCTTAGGTCACAGGCTTCTCCAACAATGCAACACAATAATACAGATAAGCAGACAATATTAAAATATACTATATTAAAAATAATACAAAAAGAAAAATAGTGGAATAGTGCAATACGAGTCTATATACTCTTCCTCATCCTCCTCCTCTTCCTCCTCCTGATCTAACTCTGCTGCTATAAATAAATAAGTCAGCCCGCCAAAAGAAAAGTTAAAAAAAGCAGCAAATCCTATTTTGAGCCGAGCAGGAGGTTACCAAGGGTTACAACTATCTGCCATATTGTTTGTTAGCAGAAAACTGAGGCTCTTACTTTCTATCATTTCACTCAGACGATGAATATTGAAGCGAAATATGTTTGATTCCAGAGTAAACAATGATACAAGTGTAATACAGTATGTTGTGTCAGTGTGCCCCTGGGGACCGAGGTTTGGTTTAGGCGCATATTTATAATAATAATAATACATTTTATTTGGGGGCGCCTTTCATAGCACCCAAGGACAATATGGGTAATATAGGGACAATTATAACAGTGGATTTAATGAAATGTCAGCCGGGGTAAAACAAGTCAAACAACAGGAAATGGACTACAAAAGGACACAAAAAGACACAGAAGGACACAGAAGGACACAAAAGGACACAGAAGGACACAGAAGGACACAGAAGGACACAGGGTACAGGTTATAATGAGAATGCCAGTTTGAACAGGTGGGTTTTGAGTTGGGTTTTGAATGTTGTTATGGAATCAGACTGTCGGATGTGTAGTGGCAGCGAGTTCCAGAGTCTGGGAGCCGAGCAGCTGAAAGCTCGAGCTCCCATGGTTTTGAGGCGAGAGCTTGGGACGGTGAGAAGTCCTACGGAGGAAGAGCGGAGGGTGCGGGAGGTGGGAGTGTACTCCTGAAGGAGCTCGTGATGTACATGGGGGCTAGGTTGTGGAGAGCTTTATATGTGAGTAGAAGGTTTTTGTATTCAATACGGTAGCGTACAGGAAGCCAGTGTAGCTGAGTGAGAATGGGGGTGATGTGGTCGGGTGAGTTGGTGCGGGTGATGATCCGGGCAGCAGAGTCAATCAATCAATCAATGTTTATTTATATAGCCCAATATCACAAATGTTACATTCGTCTCAGTGGACTTCACAGTTTGTACAGAATATCAGTATGACAATACGACACCCTCTATCCTCAGACCCTCTGTCCTTAGACCCTCTGTCCTTAGACCCTCACATCGTACAAGGAAACACTTCCAGAGAAACCCCACAGTTTAAAGGGGAACATGGGAGAAACCTCAGGGAGAGCAACAGAGGAGGGATCCCTCTCCCAGGACGGACAGACGTGCAATAGATGCCGTGTGGAAATCAAAGAGATAATACATTTTACAGCGTAGGTAGACCAAATGTTTAGAAATGCATGTGTGTATAATAAGAAGATGAATCCATGAGGATGTCAACAATCCTGTGGGAGCCATCAGGGAAGTAGTATGATGAGAGTCAGGCAGGACCACAGAGACAGGTTCAGCCACGACTCGAAGTCCAGGACTCAGGATCCAGGACACACGGCCACAGCAACAGGATCAGCCTTGACTCAGGATCCCGGCATAGATGTAGACACAAAAAAGAGATTTGGGGGAAGCTGGGTTATTCGGAACATGAGTTTGATGGGAAGGCCAGTCAGAAGCAGTAATCAATCCGGGATGTGACGAATGAGTGGACCAGGATTTGGGTGCTGGGTTGGGACAGAGATTTGTAGTATTATTTATTTGTATGTCTCTCTGTAGTCCTTTCACATCACTTTGGTTCCGTCCATCTCTTTGTGATAGTTTTGGTATTTTTGTAGTTATTTTGTCTTTGATGTTTTTGTGTGGATGTGTTATTGAAGTTCTTTGAATCTCTTTGTTGTTGCGTTGCTTCTCTCTGAAGTTCTTTGAGTCTCTTTGTTGTTGCGTTGCTTCTCTCTGAAGTTCTTTGAGTCTCTTTGCAGCTGGTATGCACCTCTTTGTAGTTGTTTTGGTCTATTTGTAGTCCTTTTATGTCTCCTTGTAGTCATTTTGAGTCTCTTCCTGGTTGGTATGTGTCTCTTTGAGTGACATGTTACAGGCAACAGTCAGGGGAACATGCGTCTCCTTACCTGTACCCAGTAGACCCTTTTAAGCAATGCATCGAATGGAAGACACATTTTTCTGTCTTCTTCTATTTCAGTCTGTTTCTCTTTCCAATTTCACTCCTTCACCTCCTCTGAATGTCTCACTTTCCCCCGTCGTTCCTCTCTTCCTGTGTGGAGCAGGTGACACAGTGTGAGGCAGGTTATCCAAGGAGCCATGTTCCAAAGTGACGGCGTTAGTCACCTGAAAGCAAACAAACTGCAGCTGATCCGCGGGCTGTTTACCAGTAAAGGTCACCGCAGCGGAAACGTGAATGTGTGTGTGTGTCACTGCCATGTTGAGAACACCTCTACCCTCCTTTCCTCAGTTCCACTCGTTTTGCTAATTTCCAAATTAATCACAGCCCCTGGGGAGTTATTAACGACATAAACAAATAATCCACGTGGCGACTGAGATGGCGTCTCATTTCCTCGCCAAAACTCCACCTCTTAAAACCCCATCTGGAAGCTCAAGCCAGGAATACTGTATGTAAATGGCGATTAATTGGAGAGCCCCATTTCTGCTTTTTTTTATAAATATTTGGAGTGAAAACACAGCAGGCCGTGAGTGTGAACACTGACGGACTAAATGATGAGAATAACTTCACCTCGTTACACCGCAGGCGAGGCAGGTAGACACAGGAATGCTTTCCAGTGAGCAACATAGGAAAATAAAACATCATAAAAAAACTGGAATTCATAGTGTCTGCTTTGGTCAGGTAACCAAACAACCGCTACACCTCGAAACCCTTCCACCTGCTCGTTGTGGGATAATTCAAGAATATGATACAGCTCTGCATAAAAACCAATGCAACACATAATAACGCCACACACACCCTCGCTCCATCTCCACTCCGCCATATTTTACCTTTCCCCTTATTTACCTTCTCGGCCTCTCTGCCCCAAGATTTATAACGTGGCAGGTACAGTTTAGTACGTGAGCAGTGAGCTGTGCAAACCACGTCATGACAACTCACGCACCGCCACACGCTACACACACACACACACACACACACACACACACACACACACACACACACACACACACACACACACACACACACACACACACACANAGACACAGACAAACATACATACGCGTGTTGCTGACCAATCACAGTTCAGAGTGGGTGACACAATGCCTCCACATGTAAGGTAGAGGGGCCCTCTGTGTGTGTGTGTGTGTGTGTGTGTGTGTGTGTGTGTGTGTGTGTGTGTGTGTGTGTGTGTGTGTGT
>NW_011369101.1:666638-676752 GCF_000735185.1 Notothenia coriiceps | reverse complement strand
CTCTACTGCCTGCTAGCATCTAGCACCAGGGTGCTGTGGGGTTGACACACACACACACACACACACACACACACACACACACACACACACACACACACACACACTCTGTGTGGCCTCTCACTCACACAGAACATCTTGTTAAAGTTTATGGTCAATTTTAGATGGAAAGAGATCAAAATAGTTTTATATGGTCGGCTGTTGATTGGTAGACCGATGCCTCTACCGACCCAATCCAGTGACAGGTTTTAAAGTTTGTAAAAATACTCTGATTAATATTTGGGTTAACATGGTTGTCCCACATTAAAAAAAAGTCAAAGCAAATCGGAAAAAGGGGCTAGAAGAACATCCACGTTCTTCATCCAACCCACCAACACTGCTTTGGCTAGATTGAGCAGTTTCATCCTGGCAGCTGAATCTTGAAATGAAGTCGCAATGAGTTCATCCGGTTTATCTCCTTCATTGAAGACACAAAAAGTTTAAAAATGGTCAACTTTGGGCAAAACACAGTCCCTGCTTGTCCCTGTAATTATCCCCAAAAGCTAGAACATCAAAATCCATACCAAACAAAAGCTCTCGTCTCAAGAGACTCGGTCAAATTGTCCACATCTTGCTTACAGTTGAAGTTACGGTACGTCCGCACAGCAGCTTTGAAAAAATCTTGAAAATCTTGGAGGTGGGCGTGTCTGAGAGCTTGGGGATTTTTTGCGAGCGACGTGACCAACAACCAATCACATGAATCTCCCGCCCCCGACATACAAAGCAAAAAACAATATATATATATATAAAACTCCCCAAACCTACCAGTTTCACCCACTGTCTCTGCCACCTCCCTCCATGCCTGGTTCCTCCGGTTTGTATCCCGGTAAATAGTTCTGGTCGTAAAGAACCGGGTGATTTGCTCCCGTAATTTCTCGTTTGGAATATGAGGAAATGAACTGCGGTCTGACTCTCCCAGTTTACACGCGGTTTGATTGGCTAGCGATTGAACTGTCAGATTTGCATAAACGGGATTTGATTGGCTGACGCTTCCAGCTCAGCTTCAAAAGTTGAACATTGCTCAACTTTTGAATCCTGAAAATCCTGGAAATCTTCGCTTTGCTTCCCCACAATGCAGTTCGGCGAAAAGCGAGGCAAAGTGACGTCACCCCCATTCAAAGTCAATGGGCAGAGAAGCGTTGGAAGATTTTTTTAAAGCTGCTGTGTGGACGTACCGTTAGGGACGATTGGTGGGTTGTGTGTTCTGACAATATGACTGATGGTGTTTGGCCACGTGGGTCCTGGTTTGGGAAGAAACTCATTCATCAACCCCGATGATGATGCATTTGTCAATCTCCCAATCTGGTCAATGTCTTCCAGCAGTTCTCTTCTTGTGTTGAAGCTTTTCCTAGATATTGATTCCAGACACATGGTTCCTATCAAGAGCCGCCCATACGTTTGAGACAAGACTGTCCGAAGTTACCTGAGATACCTTTAACCATTGATCCACGTGCTTATCGTACACGTGCAGTAAACACAAGGGCACAGTGCAATGATGTCTGAGGAGAAGTGACGGAGCGAGGGGAGGGGGAGAATAACAGAGGAGCAGAAAAAGAGAGACGTGTGGCGTCGGAGAGAAGCCCAGTGGAAGATTTCAATTAGTCATGGAAACAGGAGTGGCCCACCCTGCTGCAGCAGTGACAGACCTCACTTGTCCTCTGATATACATTCCCAATCCCTTTTCTCTTTTGCACAACATCTACAACCTTTCAGAATCAGAATCCCTTTATTAGACATTTACATTGATACAGCAGAGAAGAGCCGGAGAAGCATGCATACAAAATAATGTCTCCCTATTTCCTCTCATGCATCCATCCCTATTTTCCTTCTCTCTTTCTTGGCCATGTTCTCGTAGTGTCAGCTGAGCTTTGGCCGCTTTTTACATTTCATTTTTCTCTTTTGCAAAACATCTACAAGCTTTCCTCTCATCTATCCATCCTTTTGAATCTCCTTTCCTTTCCCTTTAATGTCCTTAATCTCCCCCTACTCTCTATTTAAATGTATTGTGTTGCCTTTCCCTCCTTTACAAAGTCAAAGTCAACTTTATTTTCAATCTTTCAGTTTGTGTGTACAGACAGAGACATCGAAATACCGTTTCCCACAATCCCGAATACAAAAACAAGTATATATAAAAATATGTATATGTACACAATCAAAAGACACATTTATACATTTAAACATTACTTCAGGCTTTTACCCTATTTTCCTTCTCTCTTTTGTTGCCATGTTCTCGTAGTGACAGCTGAGCATTGACCGCTTTTTACATTTCATTTTTGACCTTTGCAAAACATCAACAACCCCTCTCATCTATCTACGGAAGAGGATTAGGGCCACATGATTTTTTTTTTGGGAGGATTTGAAAAAAAAACGTTTTTTTTTTGTTGAGAGAAAAAAGTCAGAATTCTGAGTTTTTCGTCAGAACAAAAAAACATAAATTTTTTGGGGAGAAAAAAGTCAGAATTCTGACTTTAATCTCAGAATTCTGACTTTAAAGTCAGTATTTAAAGTCAGAATTCATTTTTATTTTGGGAGGATTTGAAAAAAATGTTTTTTTTTTGTTCTGAGTAAAAAGTCAGAATTCTGAGATTAAAGTCAGAATTCTGATTTTTTTCTCCGAACAAAGAAAAAACATACTTTTTTCAAATCCTCCCAAAAAAAAAATGAATGTGGCCCTAATCCTCTTCCGTATCTATCTATCTTTTAGAATCTCCTTTCCTTTCCCTTTACCTGTTTTTATGTCCTTTTTCTTCCCATATATTTAAGAGTATTGTTCTGCCTTTCCCTCCATTACTTTATCTAGCTTTCACCCTATTTTCCTTCTCTCTTTTTTGGCCATTTTCTCGTAGTGACAGCTGAGCTTTGACAGCTTTTTACATTTCATTTTTCTCCGACCCAGCGAGAGACCGGCCGGGCATCGGGGGCCTTGTTCAAACAAACAGGAGGCCGTGTGGTTGGTCGAGGGTGGCGACACGCCATAACAAACCACCGTCGCCGGCACAATGTGCAACGGCGAGCGAGGGACCTGCCTTTCTGGTTTCATGGCAACCAAACAGCAACATGAGCAACAGTGAGGTGCGGAGTGACGGAGGATGGGAGCTGATGTTTTCAACCACCTGGTTTGGACAGCTTGACGAGTACGAGATGGAGCAAAACACGCAAAGAGGGCTGTGTGCTTTAGTCAGAGAAATAACATGCAAGGCAAATATTAACCGAATGAGAAACAAAATAAGAGAAGGAACAAACGATGGAGTTATGCTGCAGAGGGAGGTGTGTGCGGTCTTTAATAGTTGCTAATGGTATTCAGCGTGTGTCAAGGCTGAGTCAAGTCAAATACATCAGCTGTGTGGACATACAGGACTGTGGCAAAGTGCTTTATTGGAATAACTGATTCAGAGGAGTCAGGAGTTGGGAGGCTCAGAGTCGGAGAATGGCTCTCAAACAGGTCCTGGTGTATTGTGTCAGAGACGATGTTGAGCTGTTTTAAGAAGACCCAAACTTATTAAGGTCATTGTGATTGATTTCATTCACAGTTGGATTTAAGGACGGAGAAACGTAGGACATGTCATTATTTATTTGGTAATGTATCGGGGCATTTGCAAATTGCGAGACCTAAATAAATAGTTTTGACTTCATTTCAATAGTTTAAATTGTATCAGCGCTGTTATGATATATGTTAAACATCCTTTTCCTATAAGTTAGATAACAAGATTGATGTCACTGTCTTTTATGTGTTATTGGAGTTACTGTAAGCTCTAGTTCATATTTTACTACTTTTTACATAAATATCCAAGTATAACAACCCTGAAACTCAAGGTTTACTTCATCCCAATAAGTACAACGTGATAAAAAGTTTTTTTATTTATTTTATTTTAATTCAATCTAAATACGTTGTCAACATAGTACATTTTCTACCAGTGTAGCCATTACTCTAATATCAAATATTGACCAACAACATCAGTACTCTTACCTCATAGTAGGGCTGTACCCGAATATCCGTTCGTTGGAGTACTATACAGGTTTCAATTTCGTTATTCGGATATTCGTTTTTATTTTTATTTTATTTTATTGAAAACTCCAATATCAACGTAAGAGCTTGTGCCTCTTCGGGGGGTGCTAACACTTAACCATAAACGTTATCGCTTACTTTCTCCGTCTTTATATGGAGATATTACTTTTTCTCCGTTAATCTCCGTCACGTTGTTTCCATAGCAACAACAACTTCCTGTCNATACACACATGAACAAACCCAACATACACACATGAACAAACCCAACATACACACACACACACACACACACACACACACACACACACACACACACACACACACACACACACACACAACACACACACACACACACATACAGCTAAGTGGATTACACACTGATGATTTGTGTTTGACCAAAAGCATTTAGTCACGGCGGGCACAGCAATTTAAAGCGAGGATTAGGACCCTAGCATGTCAACCGTATGGTCAGCAAGCATGTCTAATAGTGTCAGTGATTTAGCATGTCATATGTGTCTGTCAGCCTACGAGCTAACAGGCCGTGTTCTGAGCCGCCAACTGGATGAGCAGCAGCTCCAGCTCACAGACACCAGATGTAGCAGACTCCAGTACCTTCTATTGTTGTCAGACATCCAATAGACCGCTATCAATATCATGGAGCTTTTCAAAAGCAGACTTATCAATGTAATTGCTGCATGTTTTTCATGGTTTTATTGCATCCTATAAGGATTACAGGGTTTCGGGTTTCAGTATCCTGTCCGTCCCAAAAAATCTGAATACGTCTACTTTTACTTTTTGCAGCTTCAAAATGCTGGATTCCTCCTTTAAGTATAAATAAAAGTGCTTTAAAAAAAAGTTTACCCTCAATATCCAAGCAGCCTAATTTGGTCAAGTCTGAAAATCACCAAATGAGTTGTTATTTGGTTTAAAAACACAGTAATGTAGGTGCGTGAAATAAAACAGTTTACCGGCGTTATGCTGTGACATCAGCAACAGAATGATTTTCCAGAGCTACCTGTTAAAAAAATATAGCTCAGGACAATGCTACCAAGGAGATATCAGATAGAAGAGTCAGTGAAGAAAGCCGAGCATTGAACGCCTCATGTAAAGTCCAAGGACACACACATATTTAGGATGCAATCCCCAAAAATATTGACCTTAAACTTTAAACCGCTTCTCAAACTGCTGCTGCACACAAATCCTCAGAGCGACAAACTTCATCTCTGTTGCAATTTAGCTTTGTACATTCCCACCAGAGGAGGGGGAGCAGGTTTAAATCACCAAGGGGACCGTGACAGTGACTTTGAATCTTCAGACCCTCTCTGAGAAAATTTGGTTTGACCTCCATGACAGAGTGGCTGTGGAGTTTTTGTCAGTCCAGGAAATCACTGTATGATGACAATGCCATATGTGATTAGACAGTGTGAGGAGCACAGGCTGCCTTTGTGCTCCGCCTGACACTCTTCATGCTGACGAGCGTCTGATGAAAGACCTGCAATGCTCCCCGGACAACTTTTGGAAATTGTTGAGAAATGACTTAGTCTTTCAGGTGCTAGTGGATGTCTGAGGAGATTCTCTCATGTAAAGGCTGCAGTTGTATGGCTATTAAGAAAGATAACAGCATTTTCACCTTGCAGATCCACCGAGTATTATTGTCACCATGATCTTCACATGTGACCATTGTCCGTTTTTACATTTTTGTGAGTGTGTATCTGCGAAGAGGTTTTTTCTCAGTGTGTTGCCATTGTTCTTGACCCGGTCTCAGCCTGTTGGATCCCCACTGGCTCCGAGTCTTTGAGTCTTCCCACAGAACACAGCCCTCCATGTGTGACCACACCATTGTTCCCTCTCACACAAAGTCCACTTTGATGTCTGTAGACATGGCCATCGTAAGAGAAGGCGTTGAAGAAACCTGTTCCTATTAGCTCAGTTGGCACCGCTGATGAATCAGGTTAAAACACATTTTAGAATTTCCTAAAATTAAATAGATGTCTGCTTATCAATAAACAGTTCGATGGCAATTTTCAATGACACAAAAAATAGTGTTTCCACTGTATTTGTTCTTAAATGTATTTTATCTTATTTTGTAAAGCACTTTGGGTTGCCATGTGCTTAAAGGTGCTGTATAAATAAACTTGCCTTGTAACAAAATTGACCAATAGCGTATTAGTATTTGTCAATAGTTAAAGAATGTAAAGAAATGTATATTTAATGTAATTAAATATTTATGGTTAAGCCCCTGGAGTATTTGGTTTTCAGGAGGGCGGATGTCGGGGCCCCTGTCTAGCTGCATTTGCTCAGAACTTACCAGGTTGCCATGGGAACATGGTGCCACATTCAGACGCCTCTTTGTTTGATTGACATACATGTTCAAAGCAGACAGCCTGAAGACGACAAAATAATACAAGGAGGAAGTCTGCCATTAGTCCTTATTGTGTGTGTGTGTGTGTGTGTGTGTGTGTGTGTGTGTGTGTGTGTGTGTGTGTGTGTGTGTGTGTGTGTGTGTGTGTGTGTGTGTGTGTGTGTGTACCCACACAGCTGCCCATCTGCCTGG
This sequence comes from Notothenia coriiceps, assembly GCF_000735185.1. NCBI lineage: Eukaryota > Metazoa > Chordata > Actinopteri > Perciformes > Nototheniidae > Notothenia > Notothenia coriiceps. The sequence continues at coordinate 670,156 of NW_011369101.1, read as the reverse complement.
TGGAGTCCCAGAGTCCCGGGGCCCTGTGGCCCTCACAGCCATCGACTGATGTGACTTAGTGGTGCGGGTCAAAGGTCAAGAGCCCTATAGTCTCCATCTGCGCTTCAAGAAAAGGCCATCAGGAAGGAATTATGTTGGAGTCAATGGTCCTGGTGACATGTCTGCCATCATTTCACTTCAAACAGCTAGACACACAAACACACACACACACACACACACACACACACACACACAAACACACATACGCACACACATGCAAATTACAATTTACAATTTTATTTGGCGTTTAAGTATAAAATATCTATATTTGAAATATTTTAGGTATCACTGTAAGTATAAAAGAGGCAACATATTTATTAAGAAAGCCATTGGTATTTAAAAATTAATAGATAACGTTCTCACTGTTAGTGAGGTCAGCTGGCAGAACATGCTAGCGCTACCTAAGTTAGTTAGGTAGCGCTAATGCTAGCTCTTCAACAGTCACTTGACCATCACCTCAGCTTGCAGGTTTCAGCATGTTTTGTTAAATTAGTCCTCTAACTGCTCATGTTTGTTGTCCTGAAATCTCAGCACTTATTTTGATGAGTAGGCCTTCTTTAGTATTAGTTTGTATTAGGATTGCATTTTAGCAGTGATATTAGTCGTGTTCTATTAGCGTTAGCACGATGTGCGCTACATTTCCCATTTGTCTTTAGTTCTGAGTCCTGAGAATTCAATAATTTATTCTTTTAACTTCATTTACAAGCAATAATTCAGTATATGGCTGTGAAACCCTAAGGAAAGTGCTATTTATGAGGAGCAGTTTGACTGACAGACGGGCCTGCGACGGCTGAAGACAAGTGTTTGATGAAACATGGCAGGAGCCAAATCCCAGTCAGCCCTTTTATTGAACATACTGAAGGAGGACTGTGTTGTGGAAAAGTTCCCCAAAGTGGGCTCAGAAGAAGCGCCCGTTTTTTTCCGCAGGAGAAGGGAAAACTGGCGAGCCGAGGGAATAATGTTTATGTATTAGATTTCAAACACTTCCTTCCTGTGAGGAAATCCAGATGTAAAGGTATGTTCTTCTGCCTCAAGGATCTGAGGGATTTCTTCTTCTTTCTCAGCCATTTTTCAGTATTCAGTTTCTTCTTCTTGGTGACTTGATGGAGTGACGGAGCTTTGACTCTCCATCATCCTCAACACACAGAGGATGTTAAATATGCATGCAGGTCGCTATCGAATGTGCAGGATGCCATTCTTTTAAAGTCTATAATGTGGGCAATGTGGGTTTCTCACAGCCTCGCACACCTTTAAGTTTGTACGGTGGTGGTGAAAAAAAGACTTACCATTAAAGGAAATATCAGTTAAAGGCACTCCCTATAGACAAACCAATTTCTAGGCCTTTCAAGAAAAAGGACAGTTCTATGATGACGACAGAACTTTAATCTTCAAACAAACCTTATCCAGCTATAGTGGGTTTTTCTCACCGCTCTTATCTTCTTGGGAGCCTTGTCGGCGGAGTGAATTTCTATATATTCTTACTTTCTTTGTCAGCATATAAACAAACCCACTTGCTTCAAAAATATGCTCCTCCTTGCTTCCAAAAGTTCGATAAAGTCCCTTTCTTTCTCTCTGCTGCGCTTCTCAGAGAGGAGAAAACGGGTTGTTAGCTCTTTGAGCTGGCTATCAGGAAATCCGGGGGAAATTACGCTGAGCGCAGAAGCCGTACAGCGAAGGGTGATTACAAATTCAAATGGATGCTTTTACATCAATGGAAGGCTTTGAAGACCTCTTAATGAGCAGATAGCCAGATTTAAACATTTGTGGAAGTGCCATCTTCGAAAGAGAAAAGGGGAGAGGGAAAGAAAGAAGGGGAGACGGAAAGGGTTTTTGATCCCGGCAGATATCTGCAGGGCAGCGCTGAGCAACTGTCTATCTCAGGCCAGTGGTAGTCTTTGGAGAGCGGGCTGTTCTAGGCTCTGTTTGGATCTAGGGTTCCTGAGCAAACTTGCATCAGGTCGGCATACTGCTGCTGCGTTCGGATCAATGTCTGTCAACTTTGAAAGACTGGCATGTGGGATAAAAGCTAAAATTCGATAAAAAGAGGGAGAGCGAGAGAACAAAAGGGCTGGAGAGAACCGAATGTACAGTAAGATCAAATATTGAAATAAAATAAGAGCAGGAGACAGGGCAACAAGAGGAACAAGAGTTGAAGGAAAGGCTAAAGAAAGTGAGGGGTCTTCTCAAAGAAAAGGGGGATTAAAAAAATCAGGATGTAAGCAATGATAGAGAGATGGAAGGAGGGAAGACAGGGTGGAAATGGAGCAAAGCAAAGGATAAACAACACAGGGAGGGAGATGGAGCCCAAAGTGTTGTTCCTCCATCTCAGCAAAGCAGCGGGAGTCTAGTGGAGCTTTGAACTTGGCCCCCATTAAAGGCCTGATGACGGTTTGAAGTGAACGGTTGAAACGAACCGGAGCATTTTAGATGTTAATTTGTTTTCCTTGTGTGTACGTGTGAATGTGTGTGGGTGTATTCTCCCATCGTTTTTCAGGGCCTCCGAACCGTTCGTAGTCACACCCATGCACAGCAGGATAAAAATGCTTCCTTTAGCTTTGTTGTTTTCTGCGCTTTGTGTTTCAGGAAAGGAAGAAAATGACTCATGGTTGTTACGGCACACCTTTGAGTTGATTTCAGGTGTTTTTTGGAGATGTTATCTTCATTCTTTTGAGATTTGCATTCTTCTTTTATCACTTATGAGTGCACTGATGACAAGGTATATCAAAAACTCCTCATTGTGCTCACATTCTCCTGTTGTCCACCCATTAGCACTAATTTGCGGTGTGAGGCTCCGAAAGGTTTGTAATCTGAAGCTGGTAATCATATAAAAGTGTCTTGTGAAACACTCATTCCCATGAAATCTCACGCTGGCGCTGGGATATTGATGGCGTGTCAGATAGAACTCAGTAACCATGTAAGGTTCAAAGACTAAACTATTCAAATCAATGTCATTATACAACATTAAATCAAGTGTGTGTTTGGCCAAGGGCAGCTGTGATGGTGCCAAACTAGAATAGGTCAGCAGACTTTTTTATGGCGTCTTTGACCTCCGACCTCTGGCCGTATCTCCCATCAGGTCTGCGGCGGTCGGTCAGATCAGAGAGCCAGTCTGGCACCACCACCTCCAGGTTTACCCCCAGCCTTTGTCCCCGAGCTTCCCCTGCCAGGGTGACAGGTTCTGGGGGACACGGCTGGGCAGGGGGCGGGGGGTCTGGTTGTGTGTCTGGATGGGTCTGGTGTGTAAACACTGAGCGTCTGTGATCTGATGACACATGAAAGGGGTCTGCCTGTGGGGCTGCCGGCCCATCGTCTATATGTCGACATCCCCCCACCACACACACACTAATGCAAACACTGACACCAGATTTATGTATTTATGCATTGCGGCGGCATAGCTCAAAGGGTTATGGCTGGAGGGGGGTGGGGTGAGAGTAGAAGGGGAGCGAGTCTGCAGACAGAGACTGATGGGGTACTGTGGG
>NW_011369101.1:656148-666611 GCF_000735185.1 Notothenia coriiceps | reverse complement strand
CTACACAAACATGAACGAAACGGGCTAATATATCTATTAATGACGGATAATACAGAATTTCCCCGTAATCAAAGCACAAAATCGCCTGCTGTATAACCGCAGCCCCGGCAGTGCAGCTGCTCTGAGTACATGGTTCCCGTTGGTTAACAATCCCGTTCATCTAAACCATCGGACTATTAGAGCATTAGAGCGAGGGTTTGTGTTCGTGTCAGCCTCTTTAAGCGGAAATGTGATAAGAGTGCAGGTTTATCGACGACCTGACTTCTCTTACAGTGGACGTGCGAACGACACTGCAAGATCAGGACTCAGTCTGCTATCTCCTCTACCGACTGTGTTGGTCGGTGCACCGGTAAAGGGTGACCTGACACCGAAACCGCTGCCACTACATATGATGGATCACTTCTGACGAATAACGCTGTTCCGGTACCCCTTAGTCGGCTTTTTATCGGTAGGGAGCGTGAATGTCCGGTGCGGAGAGCACGAAACTCCCCACTATCTTGAAGTAGATGGAATCACTGACGGATAACAGCTCAGTCTTATGAAATAATACAAGGTGTTCCTCCCCCTCAATATATAACGGTTCCAGGGGTGTGATAACCCGCCTTGCGGGTCTTACGTCCAGAGTCAGCGAGTGGGAATTCGTGGCACCGAAACGTCCCTTATCACTGCTGGATACCTTGGGAAGGATCACTGATGCGGACGGATACACTTTCGCGCGTCCCTTATACGGGGCTTCTTCGGTGAGAGAGACGGCCGTGGCGCTCCGAAACCTCCGAGAATCGCCCTTATAATATGGATCCTGTTGACGATACACATCCGGGCCCTTTCGGGCTTCGGTCAGGGGAATTGTGTCGTGCGCGCCCAGCTGAAGCGTCCCCTTACTATGCAGTATTGATGCACTGACGACGATACACACCGTACATCCGTCTGTTCTCACGCTTAAGGGGAGTGCTCGTGTGTTCAACCAAGGACTCCCCTCCTAATATGATGGACAACTCTGAAGATACAAGATACCAGACCTTTCGTCGTTGTTACTCGAAAAGGGTCCACCGATATCGTCGATGCCTCCCCTTCTGTAAACACAATATCTCAACTGAATGTGAGTTGTCTGACTGAAATGGGGCGAAGCCTGCGAGCTACAGGCAGTCAACTCGAGCACCAATGATACATTAACACGTGACGCACCTCGTCCCTCTTACAACCAACCAAACACATTCTCCTAAACATGCCGCTCTATTTAAGCTGCCAGGTCTTCCTGCCTCTGCCTCGCTATGCTGCTGCTGCCACTGCTGTGTTCACTTGCTATTGCTGCTTTCATGTTCCTGCTGCTGTGTTTCATGTTGCTGCTGCTTGCCTGACCCAGCTCCATCCCAGCTTCCACCTGTAGGCTCGGGGGATAGTTATCTAATCATCACTCAATGTTCTTTGTAAATCTGTGGAGTGATGAGGTCCGAGTCTAGACGCCAAACTCAAACTATATGCTGCTATAATAAACATATTAAGAAACACGTGAGTTGTCTGACTGAACTTTACATGGAGGCTGCCGCATACCTCAAATCATCTTCGTAATATCTATCAAACTATAGATCCTACATATCGACTGGACGTGGATTCTAAAAGTACAATATACACTTCTCGCAAGAAATCTTATCAAAAAGCGTTTTAATGGTGTGAAGCTGACAATTGAGCGGCCCAGACCAAGCAAGGAGGCAGAGGCAGAACGTCCAAAGTACAACCCGGTGTGGGCATTTATTACTCACAAACACATGACACAGCCCCAATCTGCTGTTCACGTGAGCACAGCCACAAGGATCTCACACACACTCCCAGCCACCTAACAGACAGGGAAACAGAGCCTAAATACACACACACAATAATCAGCAATTAGACACAGGTGGGGGGGGGAGGAGACAACACAGGGCACCAGGTGCACACAATCAACCGTAACAAACATGGGGGAAGGGGAACACTTTTCAGAATAAAACCAGCAAACAGAGACAGACAAACTAAAACACAGACAGATGCACACACTACATACACTTCGCCACCAACGAAGCTACACAATCCCTAACGGAGGCCGAGATCTATGGCCCCAAAGATCACCTCCGTTACAAACCAACAAACCCACAAAAGACAGGCTCCAGATTTCGACAAACTCCTCCTGGCGGTTCATTTGTAGGACTGCTCTCTTATGAAAGACTGCAATCCCTGCCACATTTCTTTATTATTATTATTATTATTATTATTATTTTGTTATATAAAGGAAGATGCTGACACACAGTTAATCTGGAAGCATCTTTTATGCACAGATTTGTACCACTGATCATCAGATTTGTACCACTGATCACCACAGATTTTGCTCTGAAGTGTTGCTGATGTTGGGTGCCTTAAATGTAAACTGCAGTTCATCCTACCAATGGGGATGCAATACCGCCACAACATTCAAATGGGTCAATATGTCACTGACACACATGAACAACATCTTTTGTGGTTTGAGGACTTTTTAGTGAATGTTTAGAACATTTAACAAGGCATTGGTTATAATAACGTCCTGTCAAAAGAATGAAGCAAATGGTAAAGAGACAGAATCCTTTATAAAATAATTCACAGATTCACATTTGTATGAGTGTGAGAATGATTTCTCTTGATGCTTTAGTGTGATGATCGTTTTCACAATCATTTAGCCATAATACCCTCAAGATAAAAGCTGACGTGCAAAAGCCATCAAAGCTGCTATGCTCCATTTATCAGCTTGCTGACATTGAACATCAAAAGCATGGTGTACCTTTGGTGGACCCTGGCTACCTTTGAACTCTCGTTACTTGGCGGAAAAAAGAAGCACGTCAGGCGGAAGAGTGTTAACGACACGCCTTTGCCTGTTTCTTCCAGCCTTGAAGAAGTTAAAATTAGTCTTTTAAAAGGCAGAATTCAAAGCTTGGAGCATGAAAAGGGGGGCAGAATGAAATGTCGGCACTGCAGTGTTAAAAGGGAGATGAGAGATAAGAGATCCTGGTGTCTGACTTTGGTGTGACTTCAAAAGGCTGTGTTTAAAGCGGCAGGCCTTAATGCTGGCCTGATAGCAGAACTGTCATGTCTGTGTGACCTCCCACAGCTGGCCAGCGAGGGACACAGGACTCATGTGGCGTGTGTGCATGTGTGTGCGTGTGTGTGTGTGTGTATTTGCGTGTTTTTCTTTGGTGATGTCTTGATGTATGCGCACAAGCTTGTTTGCTTTTTGTGCATTTGTGTGTCAGCACTCTTGTGGCTCTTGCTGTGTGTCTTGATGTGATTGTCTGTGCGCCCTTTAATGTTTGTGTTTTGATGTTAGTGTATGTGTTTGCCTGAGCTGTGACTTTGTGTGTGTGTGTGTGTGTGTGTGTGTGTGTGTGTGTATGTGTGTGTGTGCGCACAAAGGTTGGAGATCTAAGCCAGGCTCTGCCCTCTCTCCCTATGCACAGAGGCCTTTTTTTCTTCTTCTTGTTAAGATTCAAACGCTGATAGGCTTTGAACTGCAGCTGTAGACTCAGCAGTCGTTTCACCAGTTTAGCTCAACTGGCTAAAGTAGCCCTTGCTCTGCCTGCCGCCTATCACTGCTGCCATTAAAAACCATCACACCAGCCACATTAACTGCATTTATTAAAGCAGGGATCTGCCTTTGATGTGGCAAAACATTTTTCCCTTTTAGAAAAAGTCTAATGTTTGAAATTGAGTAAACACTTTTTCAAAACAAATTGAAGAAAGTCATATTTGTGCAAGCCATATCAACTTTTATGCCATGTGGGTAGCAGGGCTCTCCGATGGTTTTGTCTGTTGATTGGAAGCTCCATCCCTTTGGTAAGGACTAAACTATAGCCATGAAATATGAACTAGACAATCGTTTTTTCCCGAGGATGAATTCAACGGAATTTGCTAGAACTTAACTAACATAAAGCGGCCAACTTTTTTCAGTTTTTTTGTGAAATGTCACCATACAGTAGTTAATAAATGTATTGCCATATAATATGGTACTGACAATCGTGTTCCCCTGTGGATTCATGTTCTGTGTCAATATTTAGAAGAGACAATGTAGCTGGAGAGTAGCAAGCTAGGCTAGGCTAGCTAGCTTGGTCAGCAAGGTGCATCTATAATTCACACTCTGACACCAATGTTTTTATTTTGGATGCTAATTTTGGCTATCAAAAACACTTGCTTGAAATGAAACTACTCAGGAAAAAATAAACAACCAATGCCAGAGAGTTATTATAATTACTACAACCGAACACTGAAGAACCCCGTGCTGTCGACTTGTCAATAACAATGTAGCAACGCCCTAAAGCCTGCCCTGCTTCACACAAGCATATCGACTCTTATCTTCTTAAAACGTTCAGGAATTCTCTAAGCAGCCTATTTGATTTCTTACATTGAACACAAACATGCTGGTAATTACAATCACAGATTACTTGACAGATTAATGGGCCTTTTTTTCGTACACCTGTTATCGTTTTGCGCAGACTTCTCAGTTTATTATTTGCTCTCTTTCTGTCCCCAATGTTCCTTTTGGTGCTTCTCTTCTTATCTGTTGAAGCTAGCAGGCGAGAAAGGCTGAGCAGTCTCTTTCCTGCTCTTTAAAGTCCAAAAGGCAGGATACTGCGGAGAGCCTTCTCTCTTCTCCTGCACTATGTTTGTTCTCATTTCATCTCTCTCTACCGTCTCTCAGGAGATAATGCAGAATGGTGCAGATGTTGTGAAAAGACCACTATATACACACAACTCTGACACACTTTCATGTCCTTTGCACCTTCATGTTCCACCCAGAGAGCAGAGCCCACCAGGGAACCTTTCTCTGCATATACATCCCGCCAAGTCGTATCCTTGATTTCTGTTTTGAACTGAGCTGAAGAGAGCGCCTGTATGTGCCTATCAGTTGATCAAATAAAAAGTTTCCAGTGGTCACCTCCCGGCTCCTGACTGTGTGTCCGCTCTGCTGACAGCGGGATGGCGAGGGACACATCAGGAGACGCTCCTGTCACACCCCGATCTCGGCTTTGATGAGTGACATCAAACAATGTCCATATCTTAACGTCATCCTCAAAGGAAAAACCGGGAGAGGTGTATGCGTGTGGAAGATGTACCAAGAGAAAACAGATCATAAAGACATAAACAGCCTTCTTTGTTTTACTGTGTCGAGCTGTTGATAAGGTTTACTTATTTCAAAATGCCAGATGCCAGGATTTGCTTTAAAGTGTGTTTGGGATTCAGTGTTTTGTGGAGATGCAAGTTGCCAGGCCGAGATAATAGACTTCTAAAAGGATATTAAGTCTTGGAAGTCTCTCGCCGGGCTATTCACGGGCAGAGATTTAGCCGCTATCTTTGCTATTGTGCCAAATTTGCATCTCAGGCAATGGAGCAACTGTTTCTGCAGTTTAGGGTTTATTCCAAGCTGTCATGTGCTCGCAAGGAGTCTGTGATGATAGCACACCACAGAGAGAGAAAATGAAACATCAAAGACTGGTAGACTGATGATGTTACCTAACTGGATTTGAATTTGATCTGCTCGTCCCCGTAATCATATTCTTCTTCCTGTTGCTTTGCAGCTGCTCTCGTTATTATCAGTGTTTGGCTTTTGTTGATGATTCTCTCTTTACTTCTTATTTTCCTCCATTGTTTTGTCCTCTGGCGCTTCTTGGCGTCGTGTTAAAACTACAGCTGCCAATAAAGAAGCTTTTTCTTGTGATGAAGATTTAATGTGTTTGTCACACGGCACAAATGGCATATGTTTGCCCCCGTTGCTACTTTGTCAATATTCAGCCAGAAAGAAGGTAGGAGGTTTGCATTTAGTCATTATTTCCTGGAGGTTTATGTGTTGGTGTCATGAGCCAGTTAACAAATATCGTTAGGCACCAAGTTGAACATGTTTCAGGGTTATTTTGCTGTCTGCTGCTCAGTCCTTCCACATGTATCATCCAGTTAAGGCAATATAGAACTTCCATCCTTCTCTGCGTTCTTTTTTTCTGCTTTTCTAAAACTCCTACTTCTTGTTAACTGTGCCCAACAAAGGGACCAGCATGTGTTTGTTTTAAATGGCTCCTGCACAATTGGCTTAAGAATTAAGTGACCACAGATCCGGCAATCTCACGTTCAGTTTTTTTGTGTGCAAATACTCTGAAGGGCACTCAGAGGTCTCTGTTTAATTGAACTAGAGCACTTTCTTAAAACAAAAAGGCCCCATCCTGCTTTTACGTCTTCTAGAAGAGGTTTTAATGGAAAAGAGGAGGGGGAGAGGACTGAGTCATACAGAGATGTGAGGCTTAATGTCTTTGTTAATCTCTTTCAGACAGGGAGAAGAGAGTAAGATTGTGCATTGAAGATGAGGAAGAAAGCTGCTGCTGCTGATAGTGCACAGTAAAGGGAGAACTGTGTGTGTTGTGACATGTAGTTTAAGTATGTATTTATTTACTGCATGTATGTTGTTTCTTGCCTCCATTTGTGCCACCCCCCTGTCTCCGCTGTGTGACGTTCTGATGAAAGTGATCATGCATCCTGCGCCAGCACGGGGCCCGGCCCGCTCATTAAAAATGCTAATGTCTCCCGCCGGGTCTTTGATGCGGGACCCATGCACAAAGAGCCAGCCAAGGTTACCAAGGGCCTGTGTAATCCTTTACTAGGGGCCCGATGTAGGGAGACACCCAGCTGAGAGCCCTGACAGTCACAATCAATCATGTCAGGGCCGCGTCACACAGGTCCGCTGACCCCTTGCAACACGCTCTGCTTTAATTAGCTGACACACACACACACACGCACGCACGCACGCACACACACACACACGCATGCACGCACGCACGCACGCACACACACACACACACACACACACATGAACATACAAATAAAAGTGCACATATCACTTCCCTTTCCTCCAGTGGCTTCAGATAGGCATCATGCAGTGGATTTACTCAAGTTGTGATAGGTGTGTGCGTGTGTGTGTGTGTGTGTGTGTGTGTGTGTGTGTGTGTGTGTGTGTGTGTGTGTGTGTGTGTGTGTGTGTGTGTGTGTGTGTGTGCTAAAGTCTTGTCTTGCTCGGATCTCTGCCAACGCTCACCCCCGCATTTAGCTCTCAGAACAGCACCACACTTTAATTCTTGACTGAAGAGAATGATGAAAACTGAAAACTGACCTTATTGTGATGTAAATTTAAGCTTTATTGCACATTATTGCTTCATGTGCATGAAGAACAAACATCAAGGAGGACACGGATGAAGACACATTTCACACGAATTACAAATTGTGATTTCTTACACTGTTTGTGTACATTCATCAAGTCACTTACTTAGATTTCACATTTGAAAGCAAAAAAGAAAAGTTGAATTCAAAGGAACATTTTCTCTACCAGAATCAGTTTCTTCGATTTGGCTAATTCTTCAAAACAGCAAGACCTTCAAACTCACCGTTATGGCAAACATTTCTGCAACAGAGAGTCGTGTTTGTGTGGGCTTGGGACAACATTGTAATGCCATTTAAACTAAACAAACAATTATAATGTGGTTAATAAAGTCTTTGGTGTCTCTCAGTGGAATCTGTGTAAGGACGTCAGCCAGATCTGAAACATGTCTACTACTCTTCCTTTCAGAGCATCGCACCAACCTCCTGATATGCCCTAACCCCTTCCCCTCATCAACAGTCCGGCAGTAAATATACAGGCCCATCTCTGCATTCACCTAGATATTAAGCCTTCGTTCTACCTCCTGTTTCCCTTACTGTATAAGTGTGGCTGGTCTGACTTTCTACCAGGTTTCAATCCTTGCTTTCCTTTTGACAAATTAAACAATATTTTGTATCTCATCCTGTCTGCCTGTGAGTCCTGCTTTTGGTTATAAGTTACATGATTTACTTTTACAATTTGGATCGATGACCTCTATTTTTATAAATCCTTATGGTCTGGTTAAATACTGAGATGTGATATCAGCTCACATAAATCTGCACGGTGTTACACAGCACACAGTTTGAATACTGTTTGCCATGTTGTGTGGTGTTTTTACATACTTTAAGTGGCTGATATTAGAATTCAGTGCAGGCAGGGTGATGTAGAGCTTCCCTCAGGAGCAGAGTTTCTTTGCTCTTTGTAACAAACTTCTGAATCCGCTGCACACACAGTAGGCTCAACTCCAAACAATACCTGAGCATACCTACTTTTCCCGCTGTCACGCTCTGCTTTTATTTCGTATATTCTTGGCTTCCCCAGCCCTGAGCGCTTGGCACAAAGCTTCTGTGTGGCCTCATCATCATCCACTGTACTCAAAAATAGTGTTGCTCTCACTTCAGAGCAGGACAGACTCTCGCTGAGTCCTGACAGCAGAGCAGTGTGGTTGGAAGGTGGCTCAAAGGAGACAGCGCAGACCAAGTGTGTGTGTAAGCATCTGTGTGTTTCTCATTCTTGATGAGAGTGAGTGCTTGCTGGAAATGAACATGATTGGTGTGTGGGAGAGAAGCGATCAGTTTGGCATGAAACAACCTGTTACATCTCTTCCTCCCGCCACCTCCTCCTCTTCCTCCTTCACCTTTTCTGGTGCCACACGTCAAGGAGGGGAGGCAGGAATGCAGGAGAGGGGGGAAACAACAACAGAGAATGTCCTTCTCCCTCCAGCTATCTGGCAGGGTTGGATTACAAACTGAACTCACACAAACGCGCGCACAAACACACACAACCCTTTGTAGTGAATCTACCTCTTGTCTCACCTTTGCCCATTCCTGGTGGCTGAAATCTGAGAATACACTCCGCTCGAGGGCTTGGCTCAGGTAGGGGCTTGGCACAACCTCCACCATTAAAAAATCTACAAATTCGTAAGCCTTCAAGGAAGCATACCTTTTGCTCTCAGCTTTAATTCTTGTAAGAGGTGAGACAGTTGCTTGAAGGAATGGCAGGAAGCTTGTCAGTCAGTGGGCTGATCAGTCAGGCAGAGAAACATTTAGTCCGGCTGTCAGTCAAACCAGACGCTGCGCCTGGAAAACATAAATTTAAAAAGAAAACATAACAAGAGAGAGTGTCCGATGGCGGCTCCAACTTTGAGATGCTAAAGGAAGCGACACTCTGTCACCCAACACTTTAATTACCCGTGTGTGTGTGCCTTCACTTTATGTCTTTGTATTTTAGTGTCTGTGTGTGTGTGTGATGGTATGTCTTCAGCAAAGCCAGACCTGTTTGGCCAGATAGGATGACTGTCACCTCTCATCTTCTCAAATTAGCCTTCCTCTCCATAACCACCACCAACACCACCTCCTCCTCCTATACAGACCAGCCCAAGTTTCAGCAGCGCACTTTTCAACCAAGTTCGGTGTGACTTACACAGAGTTATTTGGCCCAACTTTTCTCAACAGTATTGTAATATATCCCCTTTATCTTTTTGTATGTAAATCTTTTCTTTTCCTGCCACTGTTGAGGTACATTACAATCACATTAAAGGAGAACATATCACAGTGTAGAGAGTAACACATCGCAGTCACATTCTAGAGGATCACAATCAAAAGTCTAAACGGTACAAATTCCCAAACATTTTTGTATTTGTCAGACAGTTTATAGATTTTTTTTACTTCACGGTCTGTATGTTTTTCTTACTCTCTAACAGTGGCGGCTGGTGGAAAATATTTTAGGTGGGGCTGTGGAAATGGTGACTAAACAATACTAGGGGGGCCCGGGGGGATGCTCCCCCTGTAAAAAAAAACTGAGAAAAGACCCCTTAAATGATGATTTCTGGTGATGTTAGAGGGGGGGGGGAAAGGACAAATTGAGGCTTAAAAATATGAGAAGACTGATCAATACCTCAATAATCTTCAGTGTGGTTAGCTATGAATCTTCCAAAACTTCCAAACACCTTGTCCTGGACATAGTTTCTACAGCATAAACTGTGCAACAGTACAGTAGGCCCACACAAACTGCAGAACACCGGGGCTTTGGGAACACTCAAAATTACTTCCCATTTAACCTGTTAAGGGGCTTTTCCCCCCCTTTTTTTTTCTCACGAAACTGTGTCTCAGGGCTTCTTAAAATGTAATAAACTATTCATGTGTCCTACTCATTTAACGGGAAGAAACTCAGGTAACTGATAATATGAACCATGTTTACCGAAACAAAACACAAGTCTCACAAGAAGCGTCTAAATGAGCCCTCTAGGTATAAACCAATCGATATACTTATCGGATATGCACAAACAAGTTTAGCTAACAAGCTGAGATTCCACAGATTCTAGAAATATATGTATCATCACTGAGCGATCAGAACTTGCGACAGGGGAAGCAAATACAGACATCACACGACGTAGCTTTAGGTAGCAAAACACGGAGATATGCTCACCTTTTGCTGTTATTCTGAAAAACGGAAAAAAACGGAGTTTTCATAATAGCTGCTAATGATAGCTTCCAGAGTGTATGACAGCCTCCTGTTTTGTCTCCTTGGAAACGAGTCCAAACAACTCACAGACTGCACCGGGCGCTGA
>NW_011369101.1:650307-655742 GCF_000735185.1 Notothenia coriiceps | reverse complement strand
CCATCAGATTTGACGACGCTGATTGGCTGAAATTATGTTTTGGCGGCATAGTTTAAAGATAGCAACAGTTGGCTTCTGCTGCACTTGCTGCACTCTGGGCGCTGTGCATAGCGCCCAGACGAGAGAGGGTAATGATACACGGGCAAGGCCAGGCAGGAAACATGTGACTCAGTAACTTTAGACATCGTAACACAATTTTAAACGAGATTTTATTGTAGATTATACATTTTACTGATACCAATTATATAATATTTACCTTGTTTATTAAAAATAAAAATAAAATATATATTTTTTAGATATATATTCTTTTTTTTTAATGTGGGAAGAGGGGGGGGTCGCCCCTAGCGCCCCTACGGGCCGGCCGCCACTGCTCTCCAATGCTGGTTTATTTCTATTTCTATTTTGAGATGTTTAGATTTTAGAATTGTTTATTTCTACTGATTTATTTTGTTATTACGTGCCTTGTTTTGTTTTATGCTGCTGCAACAACATTTTTGTTTCCCAAATTGGGATTAATTATCTTATTTTATCTTACATTCTGAAAAAGGAATTTATACAAATCTAGAAATTAACAAACCACAATCACAATCAAAAGGGAAAATCATCTTAACCCATAACAAATATATAAGGAAAATATTGTAATCACATTCTAGAAACAAACACAGCACCATCACAATCTACAAAAGCTTTGTTCGTTTTTTATGTATTATTTATCCTTTTTCGATATATTTGCGTCTTTGCATTGACTTTATATATAATCGGCCACTGGAACCATTAGCTTAGCTTCCCATATGAACGTTGCATCACAATGCTAACGCTCCTATGTCGTCTTATAACCTCCAGGCTTGTCTTTATCCTTTGCACATCTGCAATATGCTTCCATCTTTCCATTTCCATTTATTCCATCGCTGCCCTGTTGACCCCTCACCTGCATATGCTGACTCAAGGTGTTCTCTTACCCTCCTCGCTTTGCTCCCTTTCCCTCTGCCAAGTACCACTGATATGCACAAACACACACCTGCAGCCAACAAAGAGGCTTTATTCAGGGTGGGCACACTGCTGATCCAGCGGACCTTCTATCGAGGACTCAGATCTGGACATGGGCAGCTGCCATGTAAAGACCACAGAGCCTTTGACAGTTTACCTTAACGTATTCCAGTCAGTGCAGCACATGAGGTTTAAGTTTACCTGCGGATGTGACAATGATCAGGACATTATCCAAAGAGTGGCATAGCTTAGTCATGTTAACTGCAGAGAAGGCTAGCACTCTGGGAAAGTGAGGGCAAAGGACTTGCCAAGAAAAGCTGAACTGAGTCTATGACCGTCTGCTCTCATTATATACTTGGATGTTAAAGCCAGGTTTAACCACTCTTAATCCTGTGTTTTATCCCTTCTGGTACTGCTCGGCCTCAGACATAACACAACATCCACATTGCCATGACATCACTGTCTAAATGACATGCTTGTTAGGAATCTCCCTTGATGTCTGTTGCTGCACAGAGGGATGAAAGCAAGCGAATGAAAGAGAGGGCAAAAGCCATCAGATGCGTCTTCATGAGACGCCTTTGGCTTCAAAGACAAACCTCAGCCGCTGTGACAGAGAACAACAGCTGGTGACGTCACGGAGGGCGCAGGACATTTAAACCAAACCTCCTTACGGCCCAAAAGCAATTCTCAGAGCACAAAAGGGTGAGGGAAAACAAAGAGGCAGAAGAGGGTTAAGGTTTAATGAGGAAGAGAGAGAAAAACATAGAGATCCAGAGAGCACGAGGGTTCACGGGGGTCGGTGTGTGCACACATCAGGGTGGCAGGCAAGATCAGAGCCATGGGGAGCGTTGCCGTGTTTGGGATAGGAGGGAAACATAAATAAGCCAGGATGACTGCACAAAGAGAGGCGCAGAGGAAATGGGAATGTTGAGATTCCAAAAGGAAAATCCGTGTCTCTCCCTCTCACACAAACACACTAGCATACACACATGGGTTCATATTGAGCGAGGTGGTAAACAGTGCGTGTGTGTGTGTGTGTGTGTGTGTGTGTGTGTGTGTGTGTGTGTGTGTGTGTGTGTGTGTGTGTGTGTGTGTGTGTGTGTGTTGTAACCATGGAACATAAGTTTTAGAAGTTTGTTATGGATTTGTTTTCAAAATGACAGGCTTTCACAACAACTCCCTTCCACTGCTGCGTGCCAGCAGAGAGCGTATGTTTTACATCATGACTCTTAGTTTGCTGCCTTAGAGAAAATAATATGCTAGGCCATGCTATATATCTCTTTGTAAACTTTTTTTCATAGGAACGCTTAGTTTTTTTATGTTATACTGTCCATTGCATTCCACGTGATAGTGTACTTTAGGTTTTTTGTCATTATGTCCTCCTATTTCGAACAAATCATAGAATACCCCGTGAAACAACATTGCACAGCAAGAGACAATGTTTGATTTATGATTATCATAATTGCTAAATGAAAATTATTGGGTGTTCTTACAAGACATATGTTGGGGAAAAGCCTCCTTGATATTCTTGCAGCCGACCAGAAAAAAGAAATCAAGCTTAACTTAAAGATATTTTATGTGATTTACAAAAACAATGTTCAAGGGTCAAAATGAAAGTCATCTGAACCACGCATTTCTTTTTTTCTGAGGTTCAATAAGGAACCCTCATGCTCATCAAACCATATGTTTAGGATCTGATATCTTGGCTCCAAACACAAACAAACAGTACTGATCAGAATGATATCAACGCTTTGGCACAAAATCAATTGAAAGTCATCCGCACCATGCATTGCTTTTTCATGTGTGGAGAAAATTATACCAGCACCTGCAAAAAAACAATGTTCCTTAAGCTGGGGGCCAGGAAATAAGGAGAGGATATTGCCACCACACAATGGACGTAAAAATCCAAAGTATCCCAAACAAACTTCATCACTCCCCTGCCGGCCTGTCCTCCCCTCTGATCTCTCCTCTTTCATCCTCCTCTGGTATGGCCCCCCCTCTTCCTCTCGCCGTTGTCCCCATTCTCGCTCGCTTTTCGTCTCTAGGCAACAAGGCAATGGAGGTCTTAGCAGAGAGAGACGAGACTGGCAGACAGAGAGATAGTGGGCTGCTCTTGAAACTTTGGAGACAGCTATGCCAGGAATGCAGGTGCCTGCTGTGAGGACAACAAAGTGAGGAGGACCTCCGCAGGAGCGCAGCGTGGGCAAGCAGCACGTCGGTGTGAGGGAGCCCACATTTCAACTCTGCTCGCTTGTTTTTCTCATGCAAAGCAGTTGTTCAAAGTTGAGTTTCAAAGGTATGTTTGTCTCCATGTGAGGCTCCTCCAGATACCGCCTCACAGCAGGGCTGAAACTCCTGAGAAATAATAAAAATTGTCCTGATGATCACACAGTAAGAGAAGCATTACAGCAGAACACATACTAGAATGGAGACTTACTGTAACTGGCCTTCATCTGACATAGTTCAAACCTATTTTTGTAACAAAGAACATCATGGTGGGCTGTGTGGAGGCAAAGAAGAGGTATAAACAGATTTTACCGCATACAAAATAATAAGAGTTGACTTTTTTCTCTTCTGTCTGTTTCTTTCACTGTCTACCTCTCTTTCTGTCTACACATCTCTTCGTCCCTCTCCCTCCTCCTCTGTTTCTCCTAGTCTGTGTTTTATTCAGCAGAAACAGAGAAGCCACATCACAGGGAGAGAGAAGAGAAAAGAAGAGAAGAAGAGTTTAAAACAAACTGTAGGAGAGAGCTGGACAGTGTGTGATGTGGCTGGGTAAAAGGACACAGATGACAGAGAATACTTTAGACACACATATAAAATAACCTTACTTAGTGGTGTTGTGTGTGTGTGTGTGTGTGTGTGTGTGTGTGTGTGTGTGTGTGTGTGTGTGTGTGTGTGTGTGTGTGTGTGTGTGTGGGTGTGTGTGTGTGTGTGTGTGTGTGTGNCCCCACCACCCCAGCTTCCACCCCAGATTCCACCCCAGCTTCCACCCACCCCACCACCCCAGCTTCCACCTGTAGGCTCGGGGGATAGTTATCTAATCATCACTCAATGTTCTTTGTAAATCTGTGGAGTGATGAGGCCCGAGCCTAGACGCCAAACTCAAACTATATGCTGCTTCTAATAAACATATTAAGAACACGTGAGTTGTCTGACTGAACTCACTTTTATAGACCAGCTTTTAACGTGTGATGAATGCAGTTTTATTGCTCGATTTTAATTTGACTTATCTTGTTTTTTTCAGCACCTGATAAAGCGCTTGATAAATCGAATGTATTATTGTAATTATTTACACGTTCTAACTTTGTGCTTAAAATGCTGTACAGAAACGTCCCTCAAGATCAATAGTTATCTTATATTGTATATTTTTATTTTTGCAGTACCAGCGCCTCCTGCTGGACTAAAGGAGTCTGTGCTCCAAATCAGCTGGAAAAGATATTTGTTATTTTCTTTAAATTCTTGTTTATTTTAATTTCCATTGTGATTTTTTTATTTTTGTAATTCTTGTGTAGATTCTCTCATTTCCTTTATTACTCTTAGGTTTGTTTTCTTATGTATTATTGTATTCTTACATATTTTTGTAATCGTTGAAACACAGTTGGGAAGAGAAACATGGAAAGAATAAGAAGAAGTATAGCCTGATCTTTTTCTGACTCAGTGCTTTATATGCAACAACTAGACATTCAAATATAAAAAAAACATTCAAAAAGCTTCTACCAGCTGTTTGGATCCAATCACACAGCAAACCAGCTGTTTTTAATTCTTTTATTTAGAAAAGTGTCTACTTTCGTACTTTTTTATACAGCAAAATCAGTCAAAACCTAAATACAAAAGTGAACAGATCATAATCCTTTTTAATCAGATTGTTTTAGCGCAAATACTACGGATGATTTCCATTAAGACGCCTCAATGCGTCTGGTAGTTCCTATAAAGTGTGTCCTCTGCTCACAGGAGTTATCAGTATCAGTCATTCTGTCTCAGAGTTCCTTCAGCAGCAGGTCCATGTACGCGCCCGTCACCAAACTCTGCTTAGAGACTCCCAGCTTTTCCATCAGGTCCTCTGCCACCTTTAATACAAAGGAAAATTCAATACAAATGTTTGAAAAATACTAATTATTATCTGATTGGTTAGCTGGCTTGCTCTGTTGTGATTGTCAACCGCTTAGAGATGTCCCGCCCCTTATGCTGCGTTCACATCGGACGCGATGCGATGTTTGGGGGCGGCGCGATTAGATGTAAAGTAAATGCAGAGACGCGAATTCGCTCCGACGGCGCGCATGAAGCAGTTGATGCGAATGCCGCGGCGCGATTGGAGGGGGCCGCGACAAACGCTTGAGTTCAATTTTTTCAACGATCTCGAGGTAGCCAATCAGTGGTGAGGATCTCAGCCTGCCATCACTGACGTTGAACCACAAAACCAAAACATCAGCCGTTAGCTGTTAGCA
>NW_011369101.1:591942-650262 GCF_000735185.1 Notothenia coriiceps | reverse complement strand
TCCGTCCCTAGCCCCTTCACCTTAGCTTAAACAATAAGACAAAACATACTTAACCTTAAGGCCAATGGACGAGCTGTAAAAAAGTTTGGTTAATCTGCATTTTATGCATCTTTCGGGACAGTTGAGTTTATTTATAATTCTCTCTCTCTCTAACATTTGGACTTCACAGGACCATGAATCTGTGAGCGTACCAAATGCAAAGAATTCCATTGAATAAGCCACTAACTTCATAAGTTACAGAAACGATTAATTTAAACAGGGAAGCACTGGTCTTAAAAACGAAGCAAATAGACTTGTGCAGTGATTACAGTGATGACGTTTTTGAGATCTACTTGAAGTGTTTTCAGCATGGCAACCGTCCACACAAAGTTTTCCGTTAACAGCTAAGAGTTCATTAAAATAGGTCCTGAAAACATTGAAGCAGTGAATAGGCATAACCTTTTAGTTCCTTGGCAAGATAGTTTTTGTCCCTTTTGGGCACCATGAAATCTTGCATATGCCTAATGCTGCGTTCACATCGGACACGATGCGATGTTTGGGGGCGGCGCGATTACATGTAAAATCAATGCAGAGACGCGGACAGATGGAAATCTGCTTCGACGGCGTGCATGATGCGGTTGATGCGAATTCCGCGGCGTGATTGAGGCGATCGAAGGGGGCCGCGACCAACGCTCAAGATCAATTTTTTCAACTCGGGCGTGAAATTCACGTGACGCGATCTCGCGGTAGCCAATCAGCGGTGAGGATCTCAGCCTGCCGTCACTGACGTTGAACCAAAACATCAGCCGTTAGCTGTTAGCACTCAGAAACTAGACCAAAGTTAAACAAGTCCAAACCACAGACTGTCTGTGTCATGGAGAATACAGTCGCTGGTTTATTTATGTCTGTAGGCCGTTGTTGTGAGTGTGGACGGTCGGAGCATATACAACGTTAGCTTAGCTGATCTCCATTCAGAAAACACGCATTTTAAAAAGGTGTTTCGCCTGCCGTCTGTCTGCAGACTTGTCAAAGCAT
The DNA here is from genome assembly GCF_000735185.1 of Notothenia coriiceps. NCBI lineage: Eukaryota > Metazoa > Chordata > Actinopteri > Perciformes > Nototheniidae > Notothenia > Notothenia coriiceps. Next base: position 649,248 of record NW_011369101.1, on the reverse strand, counting down.
TAATTCATGGTTTTTACAAACGAGTATCAGTATGTTGTTACTTCGGCATCATTTAGAAACGTGTATTACAATTAAATCACGGTCAAATATGTTCATTTTTTTTTAGTTTTATCCCCCAAGCCTGCGCGTCTTGTTTGAATGATGCGAGTAAACACAGCTAACAGCCACGGGGAAACTCGAGCGTTTAGAGCGAAGAGAATATTCGCATCGCGTCCGGTGTGAGTCTGTACATGTATATATCTCATTAACTGCTGCAAGGACACAGTGAAGGTTTTAGGATATACGATAACATTTTACTTTTATAAACGATACCAATCGAATATTTAAGTATACTTAAACCACACTGTGGTAATGCGTGCTGTTGAGATTGTACTAATTATTCAGGGTTGAATAAAGTGAACCTTAAGTCCCTGATTTGTCACACATTATCTGTGATCTGTATATTCAGATTTCACCCACTGCAGTAAGGAGAAGGATACACTGAAGGTTTTAGAAATGCAATAACATTTTACTTTTATAAGAGATACCAACTGGACATTTAAGTATATACACTGTTGTAATGCCTACTTTGGAAATTGTACTTCAGGGTTGGATAAAGTTAGCATTATGTGGAAGTATCAGTTACACCCTTCTTACTTTCATGACTCACAAATACATCCATCCTTCAATTTGATCATCTATTTGTTCTTCTCCTGACTGGAGCACAATCGGAAGAGGAAAGACAAACTTTCCTTCATCCTTTCACACTCTCTCACAACTTCCACGAGCGAATGGTAACGTCTGATCTCAGCCCTCGCCCGACTTTCACCATTTGACATCTGACCTTTGACCTCCTAGCCTCCGGTCAGTGCCAAAATCAACACTTCCCCCGATAGAGTGAGGGAACCTTTCCATGGAGAGTCCTTTGATGGATAGCTGCAGGAAACTAACATACAATGAGTCAAAGTAAACATACATTATTCACTCAGCAATCATTTGTAAACATTTAAGAGAAGTGTTGCCACAGATAAGAAGACATAGATTATACTCACTCACCCTCAACCCATGAGGGAAACGTGGTGTAATTATTTTAGACATCTTCGTGGTTCATGTCCTTCACAACATGAGTTTTAATTTCTCCTAATTAGATGACTGCTTGCTGTACATTTTGAGGATGTGATCCCATCAAAATGATCAACTTGTTTCAACACAGCTTCCCTTCAAAAGCCAGCGTCTGGGTCTGACTCTGTCTGTGTGGTTTTTGGTGTGCCGGTCGATACTTGTTGAAAGAATGTCTTCATGGGAATGTTGTTATTGCACTCTGGTGTTTCCTTCCATACAAAAAATATCAGGAAAACAAAGGCCAAAAGAAAGGAAAGTTAACAAGGATGCTCGAACTCTGACCTACAACAACCTGACAGCTAAGAGTCAATGTCAGCGTGACTTTTGGATGGATGTTTTTATAAATTCAGAATGGTAAAACTGTTTTAATGCAAACTTAAATACAACCTAGAAATGCAAAAAATGGACCCTTTGAGATGCAAACTTTATTAAAGAGGCCCTATTCTGCTTTTTGAGATGTCTCTTTCCTGTAGTGTGTCATATAGGTTTCTGTGCATGGAAATGGTCACACCCACACAGTACCCACCTGCCTGACACGACTCCATTGGACTCCTTCATTTACTTCCTGAACATAGTGACATCACTATGTATCCTTCGCGCTGCTATTGGCTAGCGCTCCAACACATTGTAAACAAAATAAAGAGCGTTTTGAACATTTAAGCTCGGAGACAATAGAGGGACAAAATACAAATATGAACATTTGAAGAATAGGCCCCTTTAAAGGTGGGGTAGGTGAGTTTGAGAAACCGGCTCGAGATACACTTGTTGTTATGTTCCACGGAATGCTCTTAACATCCCGATAGCAATGAATATCTGAAGTGCTTTGACAAAAAATACATTAAAACATTTCATCTGTGGAAGCAGTGGCGCTGTAAAAAGCACGACCAATCATCTGAGCCGGCCCGGCTAAAGTAACTGGATGGCCTACCTGCCTGTCAGCCTTCCATCTGTGCACAAACTCATCTCGTGCCCTCATTGGTCATGTGCGCGTTCGTGTGTGTTGGAGGAGGGGCTCTGTAAGGAGATTTTTCCCGGCTGTGTATTTTCAAATTCTAGCGCACTCGAGCTGGTTTCTCCAAAATGACCTACCCACCTTTAAATAAAACAAATAACATGTTTCAAAAGAATTGTTTCACATATTTATTATAATCTTTACGAACTCAACACAAAACAAACTAATTCATTTATTTAAGGTTGATTTAACTGAAGGTTTTGTTTTTTTCTCGAGCCCATTTCTCAGCATGCCTTTGGTGTTTACAAAGTGTCTTACATATGAGGAGCTGGTGTCTGTACATGTGGACAAACCTGCTCTGCATCAGCTGTCAGGGCTGTGATGGTTAACGTTCGCTTCCTCTGGCATAGCTTTCATTCTCGAGAGGTGAAGAAAGTATTTGAAAGCTCTCTGGGATCAAGGCAGGGTTTTGAGGGAGTGATGTAAGGGCTGGATTTGACCTCTGACCTCTGAATAGGCAGAGCAAAAACGAGTTATCTGAGACAATAGAGGGTTTATCCTCGAGGAAAATCTTGGACTTTGCCAGCTTTGATCACTTTGACAGTGTCTTATTGTTCTGATGAAGGTGAGACGTATCAACAGCTTTCTCTTGGCACCGGTTGTGAGCCTAGCAGCCGCTCTTTGTGGTTCGGTAATCGTCAGGACACATTCAGGCTTGATCGGCAGAACTCAGCGTGTCTCTTGTCTACAGTTGTATTGGCTTCATAACTTCCTCAAGGCATCAAGAGAGCTTTACAGACAACAGCGTTAACTATTCATTTAGTAAAAATGCTGTTTCAAAGACGAGATCCATGGGTCCTTCTCATGAAATCTCTTGGCACAAAATGTATTTAGATATTAGATCGGACTTATTTTTCAAGTGTGTTACCAGCATACTTGTCAACNCGCACGCGCACGCACGCACACACGCACACACACACACACACACACACACACACACACAATGATATTAAGCCTGAACTAGAACGTTTCTCACAAAAGTATTGAGTCAGATTAAGTGAAATGTCCTCATCTTTATTTAGTTTGGTTTTTATTGAAGCTGTTTGGCTCTCTTAAGCTTTTATGACAGTTTAAATGAATAATATATATGTTTAATATGTAGAAGCCAGTGGATCATAAGCAAAACCAGAGTGAGTATATCGGTCTATTGGATAACCTATGTTTTAATCAGCTTTTGATAAGCAAACTGTAGCCCGTGGCCCTAGATCTATTTATTCTATTTTTCTGAACTTTCAATTTACACATTACATCCTAAAAGGTTTTAACCCTCCTATTGTCTTCGTTTCCACCCCCCGTTACTTTGGTGTTCGCGTGTTCGCGGTCAAATTTGACCGGTCCTGTTTTAACTATTACATTAACACAAAAACCATTAATCACCACCAAATTTGATTTAACAACCTTTCAAACTGTACATATTGTATCAGACTACTGGTATACATGAAAAACTGCAGTAAATATACAAAGAATAGACACTGAACATGTATTGCGTGTGCCAGGTGTGATCCATGTGGGGGGATGGGCACATAAGAGCGGGAAATGTGTCAAATTGTTCTGTGTGTGTGTGTGTGTGTGTGCCAGCCAGGTGTGATTCAAATGGAGGGATTGGGCACATAAGGGGGGTGGGAAACACATCTAGAGTATTTGTGTGTGTGTGTGTGTGTGTGTGTGTGTGTGTGTGTGTGTGTGTGTGTGTGTGTGTGTGTGTTTTATCTGATCCGGATAGTTACTAATTCCTTTTTCTTTATTTACCGCGAACACCATGGGTGTTACAAAGTTGACGAAATCATCCCAAATTCAATAAAAGTGGTGATCAAAAATTGTATGTTCAAATGTCTACTGTGAAGGATATCATAAAGCCTTAATGCAATCGAATGTAAAACTAAAAAGTTATGATTGATGAAAGTAGTAAATCGGTCAGATTTGACCCGAAGACAACAGTTAGAATGTTCTACTTGTATGTGTGACAACTGAGCTGTATTTTTAAGAAACACTTCACTGTAGTTCAGCAACAATGTGTAGTATCAGTATCTCAACACTAGAGGGTATATGCACCTCCACAGAAGACATTCAGACCCTCCCTCTGCTACTAAAAGAGAGTAAATTAATAAACGTCTTTTAATCTTGTATACCTAGCATCTTTATAGTTGTATTGTCATATGATTTTCTTGGAAAGTGAATTGAATAGTATAAACCAGTATGAAAGGTGCCGTTGATTGAACGATTGATAGACCAAAATGTATATGTTAAAAAATAAACAAACAACACATCTACTTACAAGCCTATCATTTGAGAATAAAAGAGGAGTGTATGCTTTCCGAGAGATTTTGCATATACAGTTTAATTTTTATTTGAAAAAGCTCATGCGCATGGCATGCATAATTATTATTTTTTAATTATTATTTATTGAATTATTGACCAAATAAACCACTAAATCAGAAAATGAATAAAGACAGGCATGTGAAGTTAAAGTTGGACGTGTTACACAGGAAGAAAAATGTCACCACTAGCCTGTTGTCTTTATTACTTAACACGGACTTAAGGAATCACGTTTTTCTATTTCTATTAAAGTTATCAAATCAAATCAAGTTTTATTTATATAGCACATTTTTAAAACGATTTTTGGTCGAGCCAAAGTGCTGTACATATAATAATTACCTTACAGTAAGGACACTATACAGTAAATACAACAGCACAGTTTGTGCAGAATATCAGTATGAGAAAACGACGCTCCAAAGTTATCATGTTAGGCCCCTCTTTTAGGCACTAGCTATTGAAACTTTTAAAGGAGCTCTCCAGAATCTGATCACACATTGGACAAATAACATTATGATGTTGCTTCAAAGTCCTCCCCAGAGTCCCTCAGGACCTCCTCGTCCTCTTTTCACTCTTCATACGACCGTCTGTTGTTCTTGTCATTCTGGCTGATTATTTTTACAAAAATGTTGTGATCCAATATTGCCTTTATTCGAAGTACCTAATCAATCATAAATACAAAACACAACATGCCTCATTGTAAGAGAAATAGCTAGTTATATGAAAAGATGTTTGCAGATAATAAATCCATGCCAATTTCTACTGAGATATTTCAATGTGATCTGCTTGTGTTGTGCGAGTCATGGCTTCAATGTCAGACAATGCAGGTTGAAACTTAACCAAAGCGGCTAACAGTCATATCATATTATGTCTGCTCAAAATCACAGATGGTATTTTCATCACAAAAATGAACACAAGATTCATTTCAGCTCCAGAACAGTCTTTTACTCTTTTCATGACTGGCAAACAGTTAAGCCTTCAAGAGTAGAGAGAGAGGGAGAGAAAAGGAAAGAAATAAAGGGGGATGTCTGGGTAACTTCAATAGCCTCTCTGTGTCCATCTAATATGGAGGGCTAGCATGCTGGGAGTTGGCCCTTTCCATTCAGACAGACCCCAAACTCATAAAGACCTCTTCTATGGCCCCCAACCTGAAACCCACCCACCAAAGCCCTCGCTGGTATAGGCCCCTTCCATGGGAACTTGCAATCTGCAACGTAATCCCACTTTGGCCCCTGGAGAAGCCTTTCCAAACAAACCATGTGAGTCCTAATACCCAGGGCTTCACAAGTGGCTCCTAGCTAGGCCTGAGTTCCACCACCACCAACAACTTGGCCCTCCTTCTCCTTTTTTCCTCATTCTCTCGCTTTTCTTCTTTCCACGGATAGACGACAAAAGAAAGGGATCTCCTTCTAATTGCTTCGAAGATTGAAAAGCTGAGAGGGGTGGTGGGCGGCTACAGGGGGAAATGAGACGAAGGCTCTGGAGGCAGCGGGGGACTGTCAGTCTGGCTTTGCCCGCCCTGGGTGTGCGGTAGCTGGGATAAAGGAGCTGGCAGGACAGCCTCTGCTGCAGAGCGGGGCTGAGTGGATCAGAGCGAGGCGGGTGACTCCCAGGGCCCAGCTTTACAACTCTGGCCAATCGGAGGACTAAGAGAATGTGGACGAGATGAAGCAGCTCTGCTGGAGGCCTTCTTCACTCATGGGAAAGGACGTCTGGTCTTCACAACTGGGATTCAGAAACCATAGGCCGCTGAGAACAGTGTGTTCAAGCCAAGAAGGAGTATATAACAGAGAGAAAGCAGAAACATCGTGTATTGGTTGCCGTCCAAAGCCTTTGCCCCGGATGATGAGTCCAGCCACTATTGATCAGCGGTGTGGTAGATGATGAAGTGTGTGAACACACAGTTGGGGTGGTCCGTGACCTTTAGATCTGTTGCTATGACATGCAGAGTTGCTAATAACACTCATGCACACACACGCACTGACACACACCTTGACCTCTGCCACAAACATTGCCACAAATCCACGCCTCTTTCTCTCGCTCTGCCATCAAAGAGCAGCAGCTCCTCCCAAGATTGGCTGGGACCTTTACTCAGCTGTGAATGGGACAAAAAGGAAAGACGTTGCTTTGGTGATGATACAAATGAAAAGCCAATTGCTTGCCGTTCAATAATAGACAAAAAAGACAACATAAAAATGTAATATGAGGAGAATATAATATAGTTTTAATAGGGTCAGGGTACCTAGTACGTCATGTCTAAGTTCAAAGACAGCGCCCCGCTCATCTGTATGTGTAGTGACATGAGATCCCAAGGATTTTAGCCTTACTGGCTCCAAAAAGTTCCCTCGGTCTCCCCTCTCTGACCTCCTTTCATCCTTCCATCCCTCTGCCTTTCTTCTTTTTAATACAAATCAGCCACTCAATGCCATGCACATGTTTTAGTGTTATTTGAACTCTGTCAGAGAACTTCAAACAGCTTTCAAAGTGAACTGAGTTTTTTCCTTTCTTGCTCTCTATCTTTTTTCTCTTTTTGAAAGAACACAGCCGTGCTTCCAAGTACACCTGATCAGAAGGTCGAGAGATGGGGATTATGATATGCAAATGAGGCTTTGTTATCTGCGTTGACATTCGTTAGAAAGCGGAACAGAGGAGAGGTAACATGAAAAGGTGGCAACTCACCCCCCTCCACTCTTTTTAGCATAACCTCCCCTCTCAAACACATTGGCCTACCTAAGCCCCCTTTTTTCCATTTAGATCAAAAGGTTACACACTACAAAGAAATGCCTGTGTGGAAAAGCAGTACACACATTCACTCCTGTGTACTTTAACACAGTCAACACTATTGATTGGTCAACTGCCCCAAAGGTGTGTGCACATCTGTACAGTTTGTGTTAATGTCTGGATTCGACCGTGTCCTGATGAGGTTGTCGTCTCTTTTGGTGTTTAGGCAGCAACGGAGGTCTTTGCAATTACCAAACACTGTAGAAAGGCTTTCATGTCTCTCCCCCGCTGTGACAGGATAAGGACGAGGACACACAAATGCACACACACACACACACACACACACACACACACACACACACACACACACACACACACACACACACACACACACACACACACACACAAACACGGAGAGAGTGACTCTTCCTCCTTTCAAATGCACACAGAAACACGCATATGGTTGCCCCCCTGTTCAATCTGTATATGGTTCAGTTCAAAGGAGTCCAAGCGAGGTGGCAGTCTGTGATATTTTTCCAGCTATTAGCCTGGCCCACCATCTGCAGTAATCTACTGAGGAGTGGGTTTTATGAACTTCATAAAGGGATGGTTATTAGAGCTTCAGAGTGGAAATGGGCCGTCTGGCCTTTGAGTTTAGCAGCAGGGGTCCCGAGTGCTTTGATGTGAATCATACTGTTAAATAACTTTTGAGAGGTAGAGGGAGCTTCTGAAACTGGAAAGGTTAACCCCCTGTTATGTAAGTGATAATTGACCTAATTTATTTTTTCATTTCATCCCTTTATTTTTTTCTAGTTTTTCTTTTTGTCCATTACACAGCAGTGACAAAGACATTGAGACAGTTATGATGAATGAAAATGTACCCATTACTGTAGACATAACGATATTCCCCTTATCTTAGTTTATTATTTTTAAAATATATAATGTCATTTGGTCCCTCATAGAAAAAAACGTACAACGTGAAAGGTTCATTTAGCAGGTGTCAACTGTATCACATAATCTTCATCAGAACATGCAGCAGTTGTCATGGAAATTGAGGCAGGGACTCAAACAGTCAAGGTGTTTTGGGGTAATGTGACCCCACTAGTAATGGATTGATGAAGTATTGAGGAATTTAGTTTATTTATGTCGGACGGGAGACTTTTGTTGCATCTCTCTCTCCCTCATTTCCCATCATCTCTCTTCAGAGATCCTAGAGTAAACACCTTTAGGAGTAATTATGAGGACCAAATTCTTTAAATTACCCTGAATGACAGCAAATTAATGAGATAAAATAAAATCACCAGCATTCAAAATAGTTTTTCTATATCACCATATTAATAGGCATCTGCACAAGAAGGCCTGTTATTTAAACCTGTATGTAGTCTGTATTTGGCCTATCGCTTACCTTTCATTCAACAGAGAAGTTCATTACTTAGAATAGCATCCATTTACAACTATATGAACACATGTTGATAACCAGCTCAGTGTCCTCTCTAACAAGTATTATATTAAAAATAAATCAGTTTGAAAATTTGTATTAGTGAGAGTTTTTATTTTTGGTTTATTTTGTAATTAATTGCATGCTTCTTTACACAAGTTAACCGTCTTTTATCGATATTTGTATTTCATGGCTGCGTTGAACCTTTATATATACAGTCTATGCGTATTTTCTGTTTCTTGTCAAGAAGATAGGAGCCAATCAGCACTCCTGAGATATAAGTAGGAACCAATGTGTGTCTTTCCAGATGTTTCGCCGGGAGGTAAACAGGTTTTGACTGCACACGTCATACACACGCTTGCTAAGAGTAGCTTAGTACATTTTGGTTTGTGAATGCAAGTCTGTATGTATGATTGAAAAGCTGATAGGAGTTTAATGGACAACAATTCAACTAGAAACAACACCGATTAAGCTTTAAACTGGACACTTTTGTATCGGACTTTTATTCATCAGACAGTCGTCAGATGGTAACCAATGCGTCAATTACGCAGTACAGCAGCATCTCGGTGGTTTAACGCGTTGACTTAGTCTCTCCGTGCAATATACAAGGAGTGTATTATTAATACGATTACAGTGCCAATTGTTTCCCTGCCCATATCTATGTCCATTATCAATAAGAGTGCACTCTTTATTTCGTATATACCAATGACACCATATTAAGAATGTATCATATCACCAGACTCCACCACACCTCCACTAAGGTATAGTTTCCATCCGTTCCTTTCTCAGAGTCTTTGTTAGATCTTTTCTCTATTACCCGTTATTGAGGAATGCACATTGCTTAGTTTAGGTATGTACTCAAAGTTGCCAGAAGGTGGGGCTGCAAATCCATATTCCCAGTTACCAATGTCCTCTCCAATATGACCAGAGCCATGGACCCAGATGGTTTGAATGCCCACTCTTCTATATGGGATGATAGAAATCAAGCTATATTTGAAAATGAAAGGAAAAAAACAAGCTGATTTCTGGTCACAAGCTATTACTTACTTAGATGTGGATACATTTACTCATGAACTTTACTTAAGTATAACTTTGAGGTACTTGTAGGATTCTTTAATTAAGTATTTCCATGTATTGCTTTACTTTATGCTTCTATTCCAACACAATTCAGAGGCAAATATATACATAATATATGCAAACAAATTATTGATCTTGTATTATTGTATTATTATTATTATTATTATTGTGTCTTAAAATACACTTTATTGATCCGTCGGTGGAATTCACAAGCTACCAGGCAGTATGGTAAAACAAGCATGGTCCTCACTTAGCAGCTGCACCATTAAAGCTATCAACACATTGATGCATTATTATTAAAAAACATACGAGGCAATATATTCTGAAATGGGCCAGTTTGCAGATACTACTGGTACTTGAATTATTTGTTGATTCTAAGGTTTAGTACTTTTACAAAAATAACATTTTGAAGGTGGGTTTTATTTTCAACAGAGTATTTCTAAGCTGGTTGGCCATTACAACTTTCACTTTAGTAAAAGCTCTACCTTTAGCCTCTTGAAGTGTCTGCAGCATCACTGTCCACTAGAAGGAACCCTTCACCCCTCACATAGTTCTGCTCTCATGTTGCAACTGAAAATCACAGAAGCATCAATCAACAATTGTATGTCCAGACCAGAATCTGTAATAAATTATATTTTACAGGTGATGCCAGTTGAGAGAGGATGTAGAAGAACATAAATACTTAAAGGTCGAGATTTAGGACTCATGTGGAGAGTTTCCTGTGAGGTATTGAACTCAGTCCAGTAGGTGGCAGCATGTTTAAGCAAATCAAATCAAATTGAACCATCCTGAATTCAGACTGTGCACATGGTGGGTCTGATTCATATGGAGGTTGTGTCTTGCTTAATATATGTCTTTAAAAAGTCGTATCATATAAAACAATTATATATTTTTGAGCTTATGTGTTTTCACCTCATTTGTCTAGGAGCCTAAAGGGAGACAGTGTGCTGTTTGTGGAGGGGACCCCGCGTCTTAAAGGCATGCTGCAACGCCGTGACGCAATTCACACTCTCCTGCTGCAACACATTAAAATATGAACCGCCAGGGTTCCGACGTGAGGATGCTTCTTTTGGGTGTCATTGTCATTTTAAATTGTGAGTAGAGAGGGGGGTGTCGCTGTCTGAACACCACCCATTCACCAAAACAACACACGGGATCAGCGTCTCTTTGACAGATCTCGCTGTCGGTCCGCACCTCTCGCTGGGTGCACCCTCCGCAGGCTCCGGACACAGAAAGCTCTCCGCGCAGGGATCCTCATCGCATTACGCACATTTGAAGCCAGGATGCAGAGCAAACCAGTGGCCTGTACATGAAGATGCGATAACTACGGTGAGATTGAACGTTTTATTTGTCGATTTGATTTGCATATCAGCTGTTCGATCCATGGCTGTCACACGGTTACAGACAAAAAGAGCCTGAAGTTAAGGAGGACAAAGGGGCGGATGGAGACACAGGAGCTTTAATTATGTTGTCTTAACACGACCAGCACCCTTATGAAAATAGCTGTGTGTATGCTACTGTATGGCCCTGTGTACTGGGGTGTACTTCATTAAGAAAGCAACTGTATGTAGCTTTTATAGATTTTAAAATGTTCAGTGTTTTGATCATGTTGTCTATCACAGCTGTGTGGAGCATTGGAAGACATCTGTGGAGCAACTGTGGCTCATGTCCATCTATGGTGCTGTGAAGTGCACAGGTAGATCAGATGCTCAATCCTCTCCTCCCTTCTTGCAGGCCACACCATCACAGCCACCACCTAGACTTTCATTTAAGTTTCACACCAAATGTATTCCAGGGTTAGATCACCATATGTCTGTCCTTGTGTGAACAGGTCTCAAGAAGTGTATAGTGGATTCTCATAAATGTGAATTTGTTCTACTGTTATTATGATGAAGGTTATTGTAAGACATGCTTGACACTGACATTTTATTTTATGCCCTTCCACTTGTTCAGCCTAGTGTCCCCTTCATGCACGACACAAGATCACAACATTATAATGAGAGGCTATATATAGCATCTTGTTAAGTCACAGTAAAACTAATGCTGCTGCTCTGGAAGTAGATGACAACAGTTGCACGTTAGCCATTAAATCAATCTCTCTCTCTCCCTGTCTCTGTTTTTCAAGGGATGCTAGCACCATGAGTGCAGGTTGTGTTGCAAGAGGAGATTGAATGCTTCTTTAATCTCAAGGTAAGACTTATTTTCTGCTTTGAACTTGTGTGTGTGTGTTCTAGTTGGTAGCGCTGGAATTGATCCATAGCATTGAACGGCTCTCCTTCATCTCAACTCCCCTTACTAAAAGCCAAACCTCATTCACATATTCAACATTGTTAATCATGCATGTGGCTGTCTGAAAGCAAAGCACATGTTTGTATACATTTTCACATGCTGCATTAATTACTTTCTTTTTTTAAATACCGACAGCTGTGTCCCACAGTGAGGTGTGTGTTTGTAAATGGAGGGGGGGCTTGTGTCAGCAAATCTAAAGGGAATTCTCTTTCTTCTTAGGCTCAATTAGACAAATTGCTGTGAGGGTAAAAGCAAACAGTGGCAGCTGATCCATCTGAATGGGCTATTGTCTGTGGATAATAAAAAAAGGAGATTTGATGGCACACTCTGTTGCATGGCCTGAAACACATCCAAGATTCACGTAAAAATACAACATGAACAAGAAATATTAAGCTTGAAAAACGATGTCATTAGATCCATCTGTGTGAACAAGTGTGTGCTGCAGGCTGTGAATGTTCAAGTTGAAAATTCTGTTAACATTTTAATTTTGCTTGAGGGCGCCTTGCAAGACAACTCTTCAGTCAGCGTTCGACCTTGAACTTGTGGACATCGATATATGCTATGCTGTTGAAGTTAGGATTCTGTACATGTAGCATGATTTTGTACTTATTCTAAGGAACCAGTTTAAAGCTTTAAGATAAAGACACTTTAGAGAATAAAAGTCAGCACAAATTAACTTTTTTATTTGGTTTTCTAAACAAGAGTTTGTCATAGAAAAGTGCAATTGAATCTAGTGTTTTCATTATTCTGGCAAAGTTGGTGTACAAAAGTCGCACCCATTGATTTGGCTTTTTTTATATAAATGTTGTGGGCTGGAGGTACACTATGAGTCTGTTTTTTGAGTTGTGTTCCTTATTTCCAAATAAAAGAAATGTAATGGTTGTACAAATAGGGATATTTTAGACAACTCTGCTTTGGCAACAGTTTTGGGAATACCCTTTCCTGATTTAACATGACAAGGCCTAGCACAAAGAAAACTCCATAAAGAATGGTGGTTTGGTGTAAAACAAATTGGCTGACCTGCACAGAGCCCTGACCTCAACCCCATTTAACATCTCTGGGTTGAGTCGTGCCAAACTGCAAGCCGGGCCATATCGCCCAACATCAGATCACAACTTCACTGATGCTTTTGTGGCTGAATGGGAGTCAATTCTGCCGACCAAGTTTCAAAATCTTGTAGAAAGCCTTCCCAGAAAAGGGTTGAAGTGTTAAAAGCTCATGAACACACCCAAGTCGGAAGATTAACTTTCCATCTAGTCCCCAGTTGTGGTGATTGTGATGCTGACAGTATGTGCTGCAGGAAACTTGACTTTGCTAATGGATTTGTTTGCAAGATAAATTGACATGCGACACGACTTAGATGTGAATAAAAACACATGCACATTTGCAATAGACAGGCTCCTCAGTCATACACACACTTGTTGTTCAAATGAAAAAGCAGACAGAGCAGCGGCTGGCGCTAGTCACTGTGACGAGAAGCCTCAATTGTCACAGCTAATGGCCTCTGACGCTGCCGTGTGTGTGTGTGTGTATGTTTGTGTTTGTGTTATTTAGCTTTTTACCAGACATGAATTTGATAAAAGCACGCTGATAAAGACCATGTTTGACTCGACATATCCTATAAGCATTGATTTACTGCAGCTGGAGAGATACATGTTTGTGCCTACAATAAAGACAGGGAGAGTAATGGGTGGTGCTTTCATTTTATTGCGGGTATCTGGCGAAACAGGAAGTTGACGTTTGAGACAAAGGAGGAAGTACTAGCTGACTAGATTACACAGAGAGGTTTGACCTACACACTAAATACACACTTTGTATGCACAGGCTGTACTCAGCATGCAACCCAATTATATGTATGAGGTTTGCACTTCCCCTTTGCCAGAACCAACAATAAATTATAGAAACAAGCAATGTTGGGGAAGCTATTTTAATACTTTTTCAAACTATGAATTACTCCACACTGATGGAGGTGAATCAAGGCAACTACCAGGAGTCTTCTAGTTAGGTTAACTGAAGCTTGATAGAAAAAGTTGTGCAAACCACTTTATACAAAAATAAACGTATAGTTTATTTGCATGTAGTTCATTTCTCCTACTGCTAACAAGTAGTGGAGTAGAGCTCTTGTTGTTTCAAAGTACATTCAAAAAACACAATGTTGCATTGGGACAACAGGTTAATTCATTACAATGAACATTTTTATCACACATTCAATGTCCTGTCTAATCACTAGAGCACCAAATGTATATTAATCCACAGCTAAAATAGTCCCCAATAAATGCACTATTCTGTCCTGTTATGTCATCAGCAGCCTTTTATTACATCAGGGGACTCAGATAAAACATAATTTAGTGTATCCTAGCATAACACTGTTTCATCTGTTTAAGTTGTATAAAAGTAAGTGGGGACTTTCATCGTGTACAGGGGATTCTGCACCTGCAGCCTTGTCTTAAAAAATGTAAGATTATACTACCTGATTAACTGTTCCATCAATGTTCTTCTTGAGATGGAAATAATTAGCTCAGAAAAATGTAATCAGACGCTCACTCTCCAGACGCAGATGGTTTGATCATCAAAGATAACAGGTTTCCTCACACGGAGCCACTGAGAAATACACCCTGCTATGTCATGTAACTTATATACTAATTTCCAGTGTCTGTGCTGATGCCTCTATTGTGCGGCACATCCCTGTCAAAAAATGGGGGTGGGGGGGACTAATGCTTTAGATATTTTGAGCTGCTGTCTGAGGATTCTTCTAACGATGTCGGTCTGATGGCAGTGCTGCTTGTGGAATTTAAAGAGCTTCTTTTGCTCAACAGCAAGAGAGCTTGTAACAACTTGACACAGTGATCCATGAATACTAATTTCAAATATTATATTTAAGATTCTTCTACTTGCGTCTCCTATTAGCCACAGCCTATTATCTCTCCATTCTCATTTTCACAGTCAGTCTTCCTTTTATGATTACTAATCAGACACACTGTATTCCCTGCACTCTCATAATCCTGCAAAACAGCAACACTAAAAGAAACACTGCCCATTTATTCCTAGTGTTCATACAGGATAAAATAATAACAACATTGCAAATATTCATCTGTAAATACACTCACAGTCGATGTTTTTCTGTCTCCCTCCCTCCATCACTCCATTCATCATGTAATAGGGTGGATTATGACTAATACCAAATCCTCCGGCTGTTTGCTGGCTGTCAAGCAGCTTTTACAAAGATTATAAATTGCTTAATATGTTTTGATGCCTGTGTGTTTGGTCAGGACTGCGCGTTGATCCACCTTTTGATCTCCAAACTGTCTAATCTGGTTAGGCGGCACCAGACGTCGATTTTCATAGCAAATCTGCTAGTTTTCAAAGTGAAGCGTTAAACACATTTGGCACCAGTTGAGAAAATCAACAGCTTGTAATGAAGAAAACAATCACATGTTTGTCTCAACGCTGACAGAGAAGATCTGAGTCAACAACTAAAGATGTCAGGAGAAAATGTATTGGTGTTGACCACCATAATTAAAGGTTATTAATTGATCGTGCGCTCTTTAGTCTTTGAAAAAGTGTTCCCAACAACAGCTAAATTATAAACAAACACACTCTATTCCTCTTTCACCCTTCACAAAGAGGTAGATCTAAGTTTGATCCATTCCTTTGGTGCTTTGGTTTAGCTCCTACGCATCACACACACACACACACACACACACACACACACACACACACACACACACACACACACACACACACACACACACTGATAACCCTTCACTGGAGATTTGAAAGAACACTCACATACTCTGAGGAGACCAGGGTTATACAGTGAGGAGGAGCTGCCTTGCTAAACAAAAGGACGCGGGCATAAGGAACAAGATGAAAGCTTTACTGTTGGCATGGCAACCACCAGATGATCTGCATGGCAAGGTTTGACGAGTTGACGGTGGATTCTGGGTTGGAGAGAAAGAGAGGTGAGGAAAACCGGTTTGATCCAGCTAAGCTGCGTGAGTGTATTTATCTCCTCTTTTATTGTTTTTATTCTCCTTCGTCCTTTCGTCAACAGATTCAGAGCAGCGTTACGTGACATCAAACCTCCGCTCAGTGTTTCCTCTGAAGCTACTGGGAGCTCATTATGCTGCCAGTCCAAGGGCTAAGACCCTCGAGCAGCTGTGTGTGTGTGTGTGTGTGTGTGTGTGTGTGTGTGTGTGTGTGTGTGTGTGTGTGTGTGTGTGTGTGTGTGTGTGTGTGTGTGTGTGTGTGTGTGTGTTCATATCGGCTTTTGGGTGTTTGAGTGATTGTCTTATGCTGTTGGCAAATATATTGGTCTAACAGGCGTATTGACACATCACACATTAATAGTGTCAGGGTTGGTCCCTACTGCCCCTACTGGAGCAGCTCCAATAGTACAGAAATTATATATACATATTTTGTTCCCCCATTACTTTGAATGCTCTTTTGCATGTTATCTTATTTATATTTAATCAGGCATTCAAACATTAATGATCAGGCTGAATCAAATACGTTTTTTTGAGTTGATACAAATAGACATTAATAGGGTTGACCTTGGGATTGATCATATTTTTTAAATATATGTTTTACAGTTATAAACTCATTGATACACTTAAATACAATTGCATATTGTCATAAAAACATAGTTGTCTTAATGTTGCCACAGTTTTGATCACACCTGAAAATGAGTGGCAGATGCTGCTGTTTCATCTTTTCCTGGAAAATCGGCCACCTCCTTGAGGCTCTGTCCTCTCCTTCCTCTCTTTCTCCCTTCTCATCCTTTTATTCCTCTATCTCTCTGCCCTTCAGCAAGAGCTTAAATTGGCAAGCGTTGTGGAACTAACACCTCGACTGCGCCCCTGGAGGTGTGTCAAGAGGTGCTGTTAGTGTTTGCCTCCTCACAGTCTGAGTTTCCTTGATTTGAAAATCAGCCATTTTGAACTCTTCTTCCCTAAGTGCCTCTCGTCTATATTTCCCTGTCTTGTATAATTAATTTTTGGAAGGAATTGAAACAACCAGTGCAAATGTGAATTTCTCACATTGCTTTCATTCAGTCCTCTTATTACTGTTGCATTGTGTCGTGTAAACGGCAGCATATGCATGTACTGTTACCTGGGTGCGGACTGGGACCATGATTATTGTCACATCAAGTCAAACATTGATTTGAATCACAGTAGCCCTGTTTGCAACATTGATGAATATTCAAGCCAAGAGAAAAGGACATATATTTAAAATAACATTACATTCATTGAAAACAATATAATCTATCTTTTGAAAGGGAGCAATGGAGCCTGAAAGAAATGATTGTGTAGTATTAACCTGCGCTATGGTCATGTGACTGTCTCTGGCCCGCAGGAAAACAAATGACTCACGTGAGCCTTTGTGTCTTTTTCCATTGTCTCCCTCGGTCTACCTGCTTTAGGTGCTCTCTTCTCATTATCTGACTCCCTCAGTCTACGCTCCCTTTTTGCCGCTTTTGTTTGCGTTCGTACACATCCAGGCAACTGCACAGGTCATGTGACAAAGGAGCTCATCTCTGTGTGCGCTTCTGTGTGTGTGTGTGTGTGTGTGTGTGTGTGTGTGTGTGTGTGTGTGTGTGTGTGTGTGTGTGTGTGTGTGTGTGTGTGTGTGTGTGTGTGTGTCTGTCTCTGGGCTGTTAGTGACAATCGACTGCTCCATCAGCCACTCTCCCTTTCTCTCTCTGCATCCTGTGTTCATCTTCAATCCCTCTGTCTCACCCGATCTATCTTCCAGCTGTCACCCACCCCTTTTATTGCCTCGCCGACTTGCTCCTTACTTGACTTGCTCTCCATTTTCCTCCTGCCCCATTTTTCACCCAGTCATCGGCTCAGTATGTTCTGGACGCCCGCCTTGATTTTGTTTTCCTGGTTTTACTTTTCTACTTGATCTTCCTTCTGTGGAAACTTGGCGTGCCGACTTAACATCCTTCAGCAGAGGTCATGTTAGTCTGTCCTCTACACCTGCTGACTCATCCAATCACATCAACACTCTGTTACCTAAAGAGGAAGATTCAGTAGAATGGTTTTAGCAAAGATAAGACTCCTCAATTGAACAAATACAGCAAGCACACATCAACAGAAACACAGACAAAAAATATCATGATATATTATCATGTCGTACACATCATTTCAAAGCTGTGAACTTATCATTTCAAATCAGAGGCTTCAAATATGTTGTTTTTAAAGTCAAAATATCTCAGCACCTGTTGAGTAACTGTTGAGTCCTTAGTATTGATCCTTGACATAAAATGACTCCCACATGTAAAGATACAGTAGATTGTGGCCGGTTTCTGCTAAAGGACTGAACATTAAATGGGGAACTTCAAAGATTTTACACAACAATATATGTGTACAGGTGTTGGGGAGTGCTTCTGTTAATAACACGTTTTATAAAGCCCTTTATGGCTCAATTGGGAGCAGAGTGAAGTAAATTGCCTAAACTGGTGTCTCTTTAGTCACTGATGGTCAAGGCTAAGTGGTACAAATGTGGCTTGTGGAGGTAGAAATAAATGATTTCACCAGAAGACCTAATAGCGCTATACTGCCATAACAAACACAACATTTTAGACCAACCTGTTGGTGGTTAAGTTGTATCATGGGTAATGAAGAAGACACAGGGTTTTGACAAGGAATAATGGCTATACAACATTATATTGCTTCTTGCATCATGCTATGTTAATTAGATTCAATGCTTAATCACTGGAGGGCTCTTTGCCTATACATTTTAACTTATTTTCAGACCTTTTACTTTGATACTGTTCATTCATTTCACCAATGGATTGTTCTTCACACACCTTTCACCTTCCTCTATCATGGCATCTGTGCTGTTTTCTACTGTCCTCCGCTGGCAGCATCTTGGTAGGTTTAATCCTATTTAAAGACAAGCTTCCATCTTTATCGATTCGGTGAGGTCAACCTGTGTTTATCAACAAAGGCAGCAACGTCTTGCATACCAATGTTACAATGTATTCATAATCAATAGGCATAAATTATTTCGCAGGTTTAAGCATGACCTACTGGTGATCGGATTTCTATTGGTGTAGTGCAACTAAAGTTCTCTGAGGCACTTATACTATTCAAGTAGTATAAAAATACCTATACTATTTAAACAATAGTATAACATTGGAAATTCACTAGTTCATAGGGGGTTATATATGCAAGACCTTTCATTGGCAAGTCATTTCCTGCTGGTTGCCTGGGAACTGTTCCTAGCCTAGAAATAGGCCTGGCATTTTTTTTTTACCTTTTTAAAAAGAGGCTGCTCAACATGCCTCCTCAGGGCCTGAGATCTGTCAGGGTGTGTGAGAGTCCAGAAATATCTACCCATTCATCAAATGCAGAGAGAGGAGAGGGAGACCCGCTGAGGCTCAGTCAAAAGAGAAAAAAAGACTGAAAGTAGACGCATATTGAATCTGCTGCAGCATCTGCTAAACCCAATAAATCAGGATTTAGATTGAATTACACAACTAGAAACTAAACAACACTGTAGAGAATGCTTTTTGAGGCACACAGTTAGTGTTAAATCAATTAAGGGTTTTGGTAAATTCCTGATTTTCTGTGGTTCATTCAGCTGAGAGACTCAATATGCTGAAGGCAAACTGTTCATAAATAAATCTCCATCTCTCTCCAAGCAGCCGCTCTGTACCTCTCTCTCTTCACCACTCATTCTCATGTCTGTTTTTCTTGTTTGTGAAGCAGGATTGTTGGTCGGGAAGGGATTACAGATTGTGAATTAGGGAATGGTCACTGGAGTTTCTGTGTTTCTCTGATTTATCCTGTGTGGTCATTTCCCTTTCCATTTCCACTGTCTACCTTTCACCCCCTTATATTATTCTTACACCCTGCTGCTTTTAGCTCCCCCCTCTCGTCTCCCGGGGTGCTGGCTTTAGCTGATTAGAGTAGCCCTGCTTGCTTTGATTAATTGGATGAGTCTTCGTGCCAGACTCCTCTTGTCTCCTCATCCTCATCCAGGAGCGGATAAAACAAACACGGGGCTTTTAATGGCAGTGGTGCATTGATGAGAGGAACTAACTCAAACCGTGGGTGTGTCAGCAAACAGTTTACTCAACCTGAAAAGCAATAGACATGTTTCAAACGTTTTTTACCTACTCATATAGCCAGCTTTCTTTTGGCTGTGTAAGAACCAAAATACAAGCAGTATGTTATTTTAAATCAAAGTACAAATGCATCTGTTTTGAAATGTACAAGGGAATAACATAAAGGTATATCTACTAAATGTGATATATGTTAGTAGATACAAGCCCCATGTTAGCATAGAATATTTTAATATTCACCGTGGGACTTCAACAAACAGCTATTTTAATCATCAATATCAATTAATGTGCCGATTACTTTCTCAAGTCTATAAAAACACTGTAAGGTTAGGAAAAAATTCCAACCCATACTTACTGTGTAAAATGTGTACATTTCATATACATTGTACATGGAAAGTACTGATGTATCCACCAGTGATACGGTTTTGCATGGTGACCATCCTTCCATGCTCACCCTGACGACCTCCAAAACTTTTTAATCTGTCCTTCAGGTGTTTGTGACGACAACAACCACTTCCATCTCCATGTCTCCGTCTCCCCTCTTCGTATTTGACTCCTGTCTCCTCTCCTGTCTGTGTCATCCTCTGCATTTTCTCCCTCCATCGCTGCCATTTTTAAGAGAATCCCACTTCAAAAGCTTGTCTCTGAAAGGTCGTATGCAGACTCTACAGTCCCCCGCCCCTGTGGCTCTTCATCTTTCTTCTTTTTGTTGCTCTCTTTTATGTCTTTCTCGTTCCTTGTTCTTATTCAGTTTTGCTCTGTCCCTAGCACGGCCATGGCAGAAGGAACACACAACACCCCACTGTAGCACAGCCAAGTGCGAGGCTGGCAGGGAAAGTCAAATGCTCTGTTATTCCATCCCAGCAAATACAATCTCTGGAGATACGGCGCCAACCAGAAAGCCCCAAGGGGCGCCGGGGCTTTCTCAGAAATTCTGATTATCATACAAGCTTACCGCTCTGTTGTTCTCCTCTGTCCCTCCTCATTTCTATCAACAGCAGAACGACTCTCTCTCTCTATATATATATATATATATATATATATATATATATGTGTGTGTGTGTTTGTGTGTGTTTGTGTGTGTGCTTGTTTTGCCCCGCCTGTTTGATTTGGCTAACCAGGGATGATGGACGGTATGCGATGTGGAAGAATAAACAGGCACAATAACTCAATAACAACTTGAGGCCTCATTCAGTGAAATCACTGCACGATGAATGACTCTGGTTCCGCTGCGTTGAGACTATACAATAGACGCCTTGTTCCTGTGACCACTGGAGCCTAACTGCTGCTTTGTTGTGTGATTATGTCCTACATATTGTTGTGCGTGGGGGGGGGGGTACTTATATCTATGTATATGTTTATGTTTTTTACGATACCGTAAAGCATAGAAAATGCAAAACATGACAGTTATTGCCTATTAAACAATCAATTTCAGCCTAAATGACGAACGCAGTACTGATACGGGCAGTGCCCATACAATATGTGATTTATGAATACAAACAGCTAAAAGGAATACTCACATTTAAGGATTTTGTGCATTTTGAGGTTCATAATTTAAAAACACTTACAGTCTTTACCTAAATATTTGTTGTGTGTAATGTGAATGATGTTTCCAGTAGCAACAATCATCTATCTGACTCTGCTGTTCATCTCAGTTACATTATTATCTTTCAGCTCACTGTGTTGGTTTTACAGCCCATAATTATACTGATATGGTTTGTCTCACTACTCATTATCACCATTTCCAGCAGCAGCACTCAATGAGAAAGCTCTGTTAAACCAACAGCACACAAACAGCTTGCTTTACTGCACCTAATGGCAGAGAAAGTGGTGAGGAGACCCAAACAGAGGTGAAAGGAAAGTCAACAATGGACTTGAATTCACCGGGTGGCCAGAAACATGACTCAAAATGAATGCTAACATTACCCTGTACAAACTAAATGTCAGAAAAATAGTCCTGCACAAGTAGCCAACCCAATTTAAGTTATCAGAATGTTTTCAGATCGTCATTTCCATCCAATAGTGATGATTTTCCCTCCACGAGTCAGAGTAGCATCCTTCCTTTTGTTTTCTCCTGCATGATCCTTACCACCTCACAACAGTCAGCTGCAGCCCTGTGGGGGGTGGAGTTAAATAAAGCTGAAATGCTGATGGCCCCTCTCCTCGGGGCTCATGTGTTCTGAAGTAACCCATTAATCATGTTGCCATAGCAGGGCTGAGTGATGCTGGTAAGACAGAGAGAGACCAGGCCTGAGAGCGACTCAGTCTGTCAGCTAAAGCCTTGCATAATGAGGGCTAATGGACGGGGGGGCATAGACATACCTGTCCAGTCTACTCACATTAGGATGAATAGAGAGCTGCTGGGCTATTCTACTGTGTACTGTGTGTGGATGGAGAGTGTGTAGAGCATATGTTAATCTAATTTTAGATTACTGCACTGATGTTATATACCAATGTTTTAGTGTTTCTATGGTTGCTAACAATGCTTCTGTGTGTCTCTCTCAGGCTGTGAGCCCTGTGCAGGCTGGTGATGAGCAGTCAGGGCAGCAGCAGCTGGGGAAATGGCCAGCATGCTGACACCCCTCCACCTCGCCACGCCCCTGGACCCAAGCTGCAGGTGCAGCGCTCCCTCTCTCGTGACACCATCACCATCCACTTCTCTGCTCTGGGGAAGGAGGAAGACGACGAGGAAGAGGAGCTCTATGGCGTACCTCTTGAATCTAAATCTGAGCTTGATGTTGAAGGGGCTGATGTTCCGCCTGTCCTCAAGGGCTTGGAGGCAAGTGAGGAGCTTCTGTTTGAATCTGCTGGAATGGAGACTTCCTCTGGAGCTGCTCTACTTCCTGTTTCCTCCACCACCCTGTCTGCAGAGCCTGCAGAGCTTCCCCCACACACACCTTCTCCAGCTATGACTATTACCCCAACCGCCACACACCCCCACCTGAGCTCCACCCCCCCTGCCAGCTCATCCTGGCCCTCTGAACGACCCTCCGCCAACCTCCCATCCTCGGGCTCCTCCTCCCCTTCCAAGTCTGCAGCGATGTCCTCCTCCAAGCCTTTCCTCAGCCTGGTCAGGTCCTTGTCCAACGACGTTGAGTCTCGCGAGACTACTCCTCCACCTCCAACTACACCATCGCACGCCAGGCACCGTCACTTAATGAAATCTTTTGTCAAGTCTCTTTCCACGGACACTTCAAAGGCCGAACATCAGGAAGGGCCTCTTCAAGTGCAGCCATCCCAGCGGCCTCCACCTCGCAACATGCAGCTCTTCAAACAGTTCTCCCAGCCTCGCTTATGCTCCAGCCCCGTCGTTGTCACTAAAGCTGGTGGAGACTCCAAAACTGCTCCTTCTTCCCCCATAATGTCCCCAGATGGAAGATCTTTCTTCAAGGTCCAAGAGGTGGAGGCCAGGATCGAGGATACCAAGCGACGGCTTTCAGAGGTGATGTCCGACCCCCTGCAGCTCTTCAGTAAGATCATGGGGGATGAGTCTGGTGGAGGAGCTGCAGGAAGTGCCGCTCATCGTGCCAAATCGCTGTCCTCCAGCGCGTCAGAGCTCAGCGGAGCGACCACGGTGAATGGACACACGGAAGGGAACAACAACTATAGCATCAAGGAGGAGGAAGGGGCAGAAGAGGAAGAAACAGGCAAGGGTCCAGATTCTGTTTTGTTCTCCTTCCCATCGCTGGCCCCTGCCCCCGCCCAGGCCTCCTCCTCCTCCACTTTCGCCAGGTCTCCCTCTCTCACTCTGGGCCGCTGCTCCATGTCGGCACTGGTAGCCCGACAGGAAGACGAGGACTTCTGCGAACTGTACAGTGAAGACTTTGAGTTGTGTACCGACACAGAAACGCCAGAAGGGGATCGCCCAGGCTCCCAGCAGCCCCACACTGGTAGCACTGGGCTGTGTAGTGAACTTGACACAGAGGAGGAGGAGAAAGAGAAGGAGGAGTTGGAGACTTTGCCAGTGACTTGCCTCATCTTCCTTACACAGTTGGTGTACTGCTATATAATCCTTCCAGTGCCTCCATATGTATGTTCGGTGGTGCATGGGATAGTAGCTGGGTTCATGTTGGCCTTGCTGGTCCTCTGGCTGTCCTCTCCTCGAGGCTCGTCATCGGGGACGAGGAAAGGAAGGGGAAGGATGGATCATTGGAATGTTGCCCAGCTGGATATCAAAGAGCCAGGAACCTTCAAGGTGAGTAAAAACATTGCATGTTGCTGAATGACTTTCAAATGTAAACTTGTTTGGATCTGTTGTCAAAAAACGGTGTCCTTGCTTCACTGCTTCTTACACTAGCATTAAGGTCTTACTCTGATAGTGTTGCAACATTATCATTTGCGTAAGATGCATGCTTTGAGATGATTTGCAGGTAGTCAAAGCTTTAATGCAAACTTGCAAAAACAACTGAACATAGCCAACACCATAATGAAGTCTGATAGTGGAGATTAAAGATGACTAGAAGTTGAGTTGATTCAAAGTTCTTTTTGGGGTTCCTTTATGAATGATTTGATTTGCGACCATTAGGCTAGATAAGAATAAAGACTTGATCCCCATTAAATCAACCTTTTTCCATTGAATCAGAGTGTGTTTATGTGTCTGTGTTATGTTATTAATAGCTATTAGACTGCATAGGCTATAATGCACAAGATGCCTAATTTTCCTTTACATTAATACACTACATTTGAACAATCGGGTAGGCAAATTCATTCAAATATGGAATAACTAGTGGCATTAGAATGTGCCACCGAATTAGGGCTTTTATGCCCAAAGTATTTCTCCGGGAGGGCCTGTACCCAGACCCTCGTGGCTTGTAACTTGTTGGCTCTTTCATATCCTTGGGGGAAGTCGTGATCAGAAGCTCAAAAAGACAAACTAGGATAAAGAGAGGAGAAGAACATGTTCATGTCGAGGAGCTAGGCAGACTAGCAAATGCAACCTGCCGTATTTGGTTCGGTTTTCAAGGTTCAAGGTTCTTTATTGTCAAACTCACATAGCTACAGAGTAATTATGTCGTTGAAAATCTTGGGTCACAGGCTTCTCCAACAATGCAACACAATAATACAGATAAGCAGACAATATTAAAACAATATTAAAATACAGTATATTAAAAGTAATACAAAAAGAAAAATAGTTTTTTAAAAAGTGAGAAAAAAAGTGGAATAGTGAAATAAGAGTCTATATACAAGCTATTGGAATGATATATTAGATAATAGATAAATAATTACTAAGTAGCAGATGAATGTTATGACATTGTTTCAGCAGTTCAGGTGTTTAACAGTCTTATTGCCTGTGGGATGAAGCTGTCTCTGAATCTGGTGGTTTTAGTCCGGATGCTGCGGTAACGCCTGCCAGACGGCAGCAGACTGAACAGTTTGTGGCTGGGGTGATGGGGTTCTTTTATAATCCTGAAGGATTTCTTCCTGAGCCGCTGGGAGTAAAGGTCCTCCATGGATGGCAGCTTTTAAGGAGGAAACCAGTTTATGTAAAACTAGAAGACTTGGAGTGGGATAGGATAAGGGTCCCTGTTTGAAAATGTAGTTTTGGCAAGAGTAGACTTATATTAGATTTAGCATTAAAGGTTTTACAATTGCAGTTGCTTGCATCTGTATGACAAAAAACATCCAAAGTGAGAACAGCAAACAGTGAGCTGAATCCAATATATATGTGTTTGTTTTGATGACAAGCATAAGCTTAACTGTAGTAAGTGCTTTTGTTTTGTACATTTTTACTACATGTTTTTCACTTTCCCACTAGCCAGGCACTGAATTATCCCCTGATGTTTCTATTGAATTGGCTTTGCTCTCAGAGCCTCCTTAGGGACTGATAAGGTGGGAGTTGGATGAGAATTAAACTCTATCCAGCCTCAGGGGGGACCAGCAGCCACATATTGGGCTTTAATTACCCTTTTGAAAACGTCTACAATATTTTCACTCTGTCCTCTGTTACCCTCAGTTAGTGCTGAAGAGAAATGTTTAGTATTTTGAGGGATTATGTAAGCTTGTGTTTGTGCCTTCAGTGGTATCAAGCTGTTGCACAGGAGAGCCTGATAGCTAGCGGGCACAGCTGTTCCAAAAAGAGGAGCTCAGCAGTTGTGCACACCATGATACACACATTTCAACGATAGACCAAAGAGCACACAAGTGCAGGGCAGCAGCCGGGGACACACACTGATTCTTCATCCTTCTCTCCCCCCCAGGATCAACTCAGACTCAGTGTTTCAGATGACCCACTTTACCTTTTGTTGTGTGTTATGAACTATGTGGTACCACCTCTGAGTGACAATTTAGTTTTTAAATATACCGGAAGGTGATTTCATATATTTTTCTTTTTAAATACTGCAGGGAGAGTTGTTTATTGATGACAACAGTTTGCAGTCAAAAGTGTTGTATCCCTACGCTTTATTTTAACAATAGAACCCCACTAAAGATTGTGACATTAGGTTATTACAGATATATTTGTTATCAGCTTTCAATCTTGGCTCGTAAGTAACAAGACTGGCTGAGGATGCCAGAACATTATCAGTCACTATTACAAAACAAAAAAGACTTATCTTTACAAACCATATTCATCCTCCAATTCAAATGTGTTAGTGTTGTCCGTTTATGTAAAAAAACTATTACAATTGTATGCCATCTTTTTTAACTCTCCCCTATTCAATATCAGCCTAGAACGACCAGTATATTATATTAAGATAAATCCACTGGTGGGAAGTGCAAAACATGTTGAACGCCCAACAGTTCAGTTTTCTTTCACTCAAATACTTGCCTGCCTTTCGCTTTCTTTTTTTTCGAAATATCCTCCTCAATAAACTTCATCATAATGAGATTGTTATAAGATGACTCAAACAACTTAAGCACAATAAACATCTGACGGAAGAATGTTCACACATAATATTTCAGTCCATGGGTTAGCATGCCAGCTGTAGAAAAAACAATAGCAAAAACAATAAATATTTGTGCAGTGTAAACACCAATATCAACTCACCTATACAGAAATAGTGAGTAAATGTATACCCCGGAAATCTTGGTGTTTTAATTTGAGTCTGATGTGTGTATATTTGCTGTAATGATAGATATAGAGTCTGTGTCAACTAAAACGTTTTCCCTCTTGACCCCCACTCCCAATCTCTCAGGGCTGGATGAATGAGATCCACTGCTACGACCCGGAGATGTACCACGCCACTTTGACCCACTCTGTTTACGTCCGTCTAGAGGGCTCTGTGCTGCGTCTCTCCAAACCCAACCGGAACATTTCCCGCCGTGCCACACACAACGAGCCTAAACCTGACATCACTTACATCAGCCAGAAGATCTATGACCTGACGGACAGCAAGGTGGGTGTATGTGGGAAATTAAATAGAGACATGCTGACATTTCAGAACTGTAGTGTATGTGTGAGGGAAGGAAATGAATTATATACGTGTAACTGTAAGTTTGTGTGTGTGTGTGTGTGTGTGTGTGTGTGTGTGTGTGTGTGTGTGTGTGTGTGTGTGTGTGTGTGTGTGTGTGTTTGTTTTTCTCTGCTGGCTCCTCAGTTTATTTGTAACTTTGATGATAACCTTTACACACAGTGACATGAAGCACATGTCCCTTCATATTTGCCTTTGCCTGAGTGCATGCTCGCTAATAGGTCAAGTTCAGTGACACATCTACTCATTTTCAGTGTCACATAGTGTGTGTAAACAGGAAGGGAATATCACAGGTCACTAACCCTGTACACACAAGTTTACCTCTTGTGTAGTAATGTGCTGACTCAATGTGTTGTGTATCCAAAGGCAGGACAGTTCAAAGACATCTCTTAGCATTGCAGCACAGGGGTCCTTGTAGCTCCCCTTATTGACTGTGATTATTGTGTCTTTCTCATATAACATTTGTAGAACATGTTTTGTTATAGGGTTTCATTATGTCCATTAAAACATACTGTAACTCTAAATAATTCCAAATGCCAGCCACTGAACTAGCTTATTTAATCATTGACAAAATAAAGGTCATGTTCCTTTATTGCTGGTCAAAGAGAAAATTAACATTGGGTTAAATACAAATAACTACATAAGGGATGAGAAATGTGCACTTCTATTCCCGCCTGCATTGATTTCATGTCCCCAGTCGCTACCACTCACACCTTACATTTTGGCAAGTCCATGCTTTACTACAGTCAGAATAACTGTTTGAATCACATATTTGTTGTCCTCATTATAATGGTGGTATTCTTTGCCCATAAAACAACAACAACACACTCCATCCTCATCTTCCTGCATTTGATCAAATATAAACTCTGTCTATGTGCCCCCAATAGATCAACTTGGTGCCCCAAAGCTTGGCTAGGAAGAGAGTTTGGAACAAGAAGTATCCCATTTGCATTGAGTTGGCTAAGCAGGAGGACTTCATGTCCAAGACCCAGGTAGAGAAGTCTGATGCTGGGGAGGAGAAACTAGCAACGCTGGGTGAGAAGCTCGAACGAAGTGAGTCAGAGTTGGTATCGGGATCAAGCTCAACAGAGGAACCCAAAAAAACAACTTCTGCAGGCGGGGAACTGACAATCTACTTGTTTGGGAGGACGGGTCGGGAAAAAGAAGAGTGGTTCCGGAGATTTCTTCTAGCGTCCCGAATAAAGGCAGAGGGGAAAGGTGTCAGTCTGCCTGGCATCTGCAAGAGTGGTGAGTGAGATGTACAGTGTCACACACCAAGATGCAAAATAGCCATTTACATTCTGTTTATCTGTCGGTGTTATCCTTTCCACACACATACTGTATTTGCACAGACACACATCACTTCCCCGAATTCACAATAGTTATTCTCTTGAGTATTTAACTGCACAGCCATCAGATCTGTGCATAAGCCCCGGCTTAGGGACTGCCAATCCCCTCAACTGAGTGAACAGATGAGTGTGAATGGGTCAGCAGGATTACATGCACAGAGAAGCAACATATTATAGTATTGGTCTCCACTGTGCGATATAAGCCTGCAAGGATAAGGCCCAATTTAAAGGGAAACACTAGCACTGGGTGGGTCCAGTGATAAAGGAAGTGCAGGGTGAAGAGGATTACCAGAAAGATCATTTAAAGCCTGTTTGTGGATATTCATAGCAATTATGTTTTAAACGACTATTTCACTGCTAATATGAGTCAGAGAGGATGCAGTGTGTCATGCGGTGTAAAGCATGCTGATTCAGAGTGTTGCAGTATGCTGTGAGAAATACATTAAAAACAGATCCTCTCTCTCTCTCTCTCCCAGACCTTGAGCATGCATTATGTATGTGAAATACAATGCATTGATTTGAATCAAGGAAAAATGTTGTTGGTGATCAAATGTATCCCCCCCCTTACTCACATCCTGCACCCTCTGTCCTCCACTTTTAGCCTTCTTGTCCACCCACAGCCGCAGTAGCAGCCCCCAATTGGGTGGAGGCCTGGAGGCTGACAGCAGGAGCAGCAGCCGGGGGAGCCTGGAGGAGCTGTCGCAGCTCCGCCACAGAGACCCCTCCTCTGCTCTCACCTGTGGCTCTACTGCAGGGATGAAGCAGAAGATGCTGTTGGACTATAATGTCTTCATGGCCAAATATGTCAACCCCCAGGCGCCACAGACAAGCCCAACTGCCACTGAGAGCCCTGGGCCCAGCCCCGAGAGCAGCCCCAAAACTACTAAAAAGGTATGTGACAGAAATGAAAGGCTGAAAAGAGATAGACAACTTACCAGGCAAAGTGATCCAGATCTCCAGTCCTTTGGGACCCCATGGCCATTTGTTAGTGAAATAACATCAACTATGTCAGTCTTTTTGTCTGCATTTTTACTTGGAGGGTTCACTGTAGATTTTTGACAACTAGTAGCACTGCTGAGCAATGTTTGATTAGTGGGCTAGTTTTGATTTGTGATGCTATTTTGACATTGATGTTGGAAGTCATAAAAAATTACTTTGCAATGCAGGGGACAAGGAAGAAGAATAAAAGTACACGGACAGCGGATCTGCATCTAAATTCATTATAACGCCTCTATTCTGCATACATTTTGATCAATTGTCAACAAACATGGCAAGTCTTAGATCATGGACAACAATGCCATTGCCAAAAGGTGTAATTCATATTTACAACGTGAGACATAGATATGGCTACTAATTAGGCTGGGTTAAGGAAGCAGGAAGAGGCAGAAATTGGCGACCATTCAAATCGCTTTGTGATTTTGTCATCCGCTTTAGATATGTGATCAAACAGATCTTCAGTTTGTTTACAAGAAATCTCCAACAGTCAGATCTTCATTATTTGATTTCATATTGTCAATTTGTAGAGGGGGAGGTCAAAAGGGGAAGCTTTTTCCATGAAAGTGTATGGACATTGGATTGAACCCAAGCTTTATAAAGACTGTTATCATACTCTTTTAGCTTAATTTTTATGTCGAGAAGATTGAAGCTACAATACATACCTGTGTGTGTCCCTTAGACACGCAGGAGTTCAGAGGAACCTGCGGAGCCCGAGGCCTGGGTCAATGCTTTTGTGGGACGGATGTTCTGGGACTTCCTGGGAGAGAAATACTGGGCTGATGTAGTCTCCAAGAAGATCCAGATGAAGCTCAGTAAGATCAGGGTGGGTACTACAGTATTACTAACATGTCAGAAAAAAAAGAGTAACTTTATCTCATGACTTTTTTGTCTTGAGGGTTAAGTCAAAACACCATTTTGTACTGTGTTTCAGCTGCCATACGTTATGAACGAGCTGACATTGACAGAGCTAGACATGGGCTTTTCCATTCCTAAGATCCTCAATGCCTCCAAACCCTCTGTGGACCACCAAGGTAGGAATAGAAGCTACACTAGGTATGTCATGTTTTTCACACAGCAGTAGCTACAATTTTACCATCAATCTTTTTTTCCTTTCCCTTCTATCCTCCATCCGTCATAATACCCAGGTTGTTTATCAGTTCTCCCGCTTGTCTTTCTGTCTAAATAGTAAGACATGCTCTTGTTTTTCTTTCCCCTCAATCCATCCATCTTCTTCATCTCCCTCTCGTACCATTTGTCCATCTTCCCTAAGCTTTGCTCTCCTTCTCTCTTGATGAAGAGAGACATTTCTCCACATCTCCTCTGGAGTCTAGCCTCTCCACGTGCCTCGCTCTATTAAGCCACAGTGATTAAACTTCATGTCATTGGTCCCCCTCATCCATTACTCAGGCACTGACTCACCCTGCCTGCTGCTTGCATTTGGCCATAACAAAGGGGTGGGTTGGACACACAGAGACTATACAGATATGTGAGGCAAATAAATTTCAGACGATTTTAGGCAGAGGAGGATATTTGCTATTCTTCCCCTAAATGTATATAGATGTAATGCGTAAGTTGCCATATTTATATTCTTCTGTATAACTTTTGAATAGTCATAGTTTTCTCCAAAGACGGTTTAGAAGAAGGAGAAATACGTCTTATTTGATTTGAGTCTCAAGACATAAAAGCATTGAAAAGGTATTACATTTTTCGTTTCAGTTGAAGCAGCCAGTCATGAGTCATTCTGCTGTCAGCCACATTTTCACGGCTGAGTCTGCAATGCTCATTAATGTGTTCTGTCTGTACCAATACACCCACAGAAATATACTCACAAAGCATAATCACTTGATCCCAGCCCATAATTAATCCTAGGGGACTGGCACCTCGCTGTAAACGTGTATGAACACAACAGGATGCTTTTGTTTGGATGGTTACATTCCCAATTTCATATCTTTTTGATATTTATTTTCTGTTGTTATGATGATAAAAAAGAGGTTGAGTGAGTGCTTCCTGACTACTTAATGTTGGGAGGACATGATTTGATTTACAATGTTTATTCTGCAAGCCCACAACTAATAAATGCACACAGGCTTGTGTAGAGCCCTGTATTATTTATATAATGTAATTCCAGGTTTTATTAAGGACATTGATAATGTGACTTTATGACTGCTAGACTGTCAAAAAGATAGGACATAAATGGGTTGAGTGATGTCACTGTGAGACTAATGCTCATTTTAAAGAAAACCCAACTGTTGAATAAATAAAGGTTTAGGTGCAAAATGTTTTTCTGATCTAGTAGTCGTAGTGAAGGAGATATAATAAGGGTGACGTCATAATAATGGTATAAATCAAAAGGGTTTATCATGGTGTGAGCATGAACATTTATATATTAAAATATGTTTATAACATATTGCATTACATCGTTTATTTGTAGGAAACTGGTGTCAGCAGAACGATCATATTGTAAAGTCACCTATATTTTATGATAATAAGCAGTGAGCTAAAGAAAGAAAAATTTGAGTATTTATATAAATGCAGTAGTAATTTCTGTACAGGTTACATCATATATCAAAATATTTAATTATATTGGCATCGCATGTCATTCTTTATTTACAGATTAAGTTTTGGATTTTTTTTTCTTTTATTAGTTCAACTGAAAACAGGCACAGGGGAGGGAAAGAGAGAGTTAAGAAAAAGCGCTGATTGTCAAATGCATTGACGAGATGAAAGAAACAAAATGTCATGATGACACTTCAGGAAAAGAAAAGGTTTCAATAGCTTAGAATCAAGGCTATATCTTTTATCATATAATATTGTTTTTGTTGGAATATATTTCTGAGTTCAGTGTAGAAACACCCTCAAGCTCACTGGTTCAGGTACAGTATGTTTATTCCTCAAAAATGAACTAGGCCCTCCAGACTCCCTCTAACTCCAGTGTGTCTTCTTCTACATGGAGAGAACAAGACATTGTTTTCTGAGTTATTACTGTCATTAAGCGTCTCTTTTGACGCTGCCTCCACACAGATACAAATCAATGAGCATTTTTTCGGGATTGGAAAATTAAGAGGAAGAAAGAGCGAAGCACTTATAGATAATAAGATTCATCGAGCAAACAGCGAATAATCAACATCTCAATAGTTCTTCCGTCACCTCCTGAGAAGTGTAATGTTTAAACAGGAAGTAGTCTGATAAGCCAATAACCAGGCCCGCCTCCCCCAGAGCTAACCTTTTTCCTTGTTTGCTGGAGGTTGGGACTTCCTCCTGTCAGCTCTGCAGGGGACCTTAAAGCAATTAAACATAGGGCAGGAGCTTCTTGTTTATTCAAAGAAATGACATGAGTTGGGAATTGTAGTTGTTGCACTGGGGGGCATAAGGTAGCATGATTTATTTACATAATAAAATGTAATATCTCTGTGTGGTATCCCTCATTATCTGTCCAGGTCTGTGGTTCGATCTTGAGGTCTCGTACACGGGGTCCTTCCTCATGACACTAGAAACCAAGATGAACCTGGCCCGTCTGGGGAAGGAGGGCGAGGGGCTCGGGGAGCAAGGAAAAGAGTGGTGAGGCTTTCAATAACATTCAGGGATGAAGATAATGAAGCTAAGTCTGCATTTAGAATGTCTTATATATGTTTCAAATAGAGTGCCACAGTGACGCGTCCTAAAACCCGGAAGTAAGTTAGCATTTTACCACTTCCGGTTCCTTCGACAAAAACCAATGCAATATCTCCATAGGATTTTGGAAAATAGCTCGAAATAAGGTCTGTGGTTGACACAAATTGAAGAGACGGATCACGTTTTGTTCAGCCGGATAATATCCACATGTCTACCCTACTTTTATAATTTTTTAATCATAAATCTATGATTCGAAAATTATAAAAGGGTTTTAGGACGCGTCACTGTGGCACTCTATTGATTGTTTGTTTGTGTCATTTTCTCATCATACATTATCTGTGACCCACATAATAGGATTACCTTTATTGCTTCACAACGCGAACCCTCCAAGCTGGAAGTTAATTGAGCGGATTTACATTTGGAACCATATTAGTTGTCACCTTTGTTTTTTCTTACCATTTTCTATTGGCTTTTCCTCCCTTCTCTTCATATATGGATCCTCTCTTTGGATGCTTACCACTGTGGATTTGCCCAATTTCTGGTGAGTTTGGGTACACCTGTCTCTAGAAAGAATAATTTATAAATAAAAACATTTATTCAAATCAGTAGGGATGAACTAATTGGGAATTATAGTCTGACTGTGCAACAGTGAGTGTTTATGTGTGTGTGACAGGCCCAGGCCACGGACGTACTGTCTGGCAGACAGCGATGAGGAGTCGTCTAGTGCCGGGTCTTCGGATGAAGAGGACCCCCCCGAACTCCTCAGTGACAGAGCCATTCTTCCTGGAGCAGAGGGGTGAGCGAATGTCTCTTAGCAACAATAACGTCATTATCTGAATTGAGAATGGGCTGCAACAGATTCACACTGATGTGTTGAAACAGTCTGTTCTGCCCTTCCAGTCCGCCCACCCACCTACTCAGTGCCACACGTTTGAAAGCCTGCTGCTGATTTAATGTAGCACCCGGTCACTTCCTCCATCGTGGGTGCTGAGTAGAGAGAGATGCTGTTATGAATAAATAAAGAACCTGACTCACTCCTTGCCTCCCCTCCTCCTTCCATCCTCTGCTCACGTAGCTACGTGGGAGGCCACAGGCCCAGCAAGATTATGCGCTTTATGGACAAGATAGCCAAGTCGAAGTACTTCCAGAAAGCCACAGAGACGGAGTTCATTAAGAAGAAGATGGAGGAGGTGTCAAACACGCCCCTGTTGCTAACTGTGGAGGTGCAGGAGTTTCGTGGGACTCTGGCTGTCAACATCCCACCACCCCCTACGGACAGGATATGGTATGTTCACTTCCAGGGACGAGTGCATTCAGTCAGTAGGATGATTCCAAGGGAATATTGGTTTCAGATTATAACTCTGCACCCTCTGCTGGGCAAACAAGGACATTCATACGATGAAAGAACAGAATGTTTAATCACCAGTAAATTAAATTCACTTAATGTTTAGAATTAAAATGAGGGCACAAAGCAGTGTGGGGAATGTTAAATCCTTAAGGACTTTCTTTGTTCTTTAAAAGCTTCATTAAAATGTGCATAATTTTCAGCCAAATTTATGTCACACATTTCCTGGACAAAGTGCCTGCTTTTATGTAGCATGTAAGAACTTGGATTGCAATTCAGCTTGTTTTGTTTTAAACTATTAAAAAAATAAAATAATAATAATGTTCTTCTCGTCAGGTATGGTTTCCGGAGTCCGCCTCACCTAGAGCTTAAAGCACGGCCTAAACTGGGTGAGAGGGAGGTCACTTTAGTTCATGTGACAGACTGGATTGAGAAGAAACTAGACCAGGAATTCCAGGTATACACTGAAAAGATGCACATGCTTAATTATGAATACAATTTGTTTAAAATGTTAGAAGGTTAGGTCATATCACGTGATGTTTACCAACTCCTGTGTGGTTTAAAAACCTCAGTTGCCTGACTGAGAGGCTTAAGGTTTACTGAAGAGCAAAGACAATGTCCCCCCAGATGTTTAAGGGTCAGTGTTTGGGTAATAAAAGAGGACATTGGGATTAATCTACGGCTGCCCACCTACATGCACTTCAAAGCAGTCTGCCTGTGGCTTTCCCTCCCCTCGTATATACAAAGTAATGATACGGCTGCCTCTAGATAACTGCCCTGAGGCACACCTGCAACTACTGTCCCAGTCAGGTCTACCACACATCTACATTTATCCCTGCCTGACTCCTCTGGGGGTTATTATTATGTACTCCCCCGCCTCCATGGCAGTAAAATACAGTGCAGAACTGCTCACTGTTGTCATGTGTGAGTGAGTGTTTACATCTGGCTTTCAACAATGGCCAAACTCAGTCCTTATTGGTTCCATCCAATACATAACATTGCAGGGTTAGATACACGGGGGTGGCTGTTAAGGTATTTTTTTCTTTCTAATTCATGTCAACAGAATTAATATCATGCCTGTGTCTTTATTTAGTTTATCACAAGTGTATTCATTTGTAGTTTCTGCTCCATCCATTCTCTACACTCTTTCATTGAAAATACATATTTCAGTTTGATAAAATTAAGTAATTATAATGCTTTTTTTTGTTTGATTTTTAAGTTTTTAATGACTCCTTACTGTGCTTGCTCTCCCACAGAAAATATTTGTGATGCCAAATATGGACGATTTATGGCTACCCATAATGCACTCTGCCATGGACACACGTTCGAATGCCAACATGGTTACTGTGACAAATGAGGCCTTGAAGGACCAAGAACCTGAGGAGTCTGAGGTCTCCGAAGAGTGAAGACCGCTGTTCAAAGTGTGTGATGACTGACATGTTATCACCATGGCAATATGATGAGTCCCCGCCCCTCTCAGAGACCCACAAGTGCAGCAACGGGCCGGGCCAACTCCAATATTTTTAACCATGTTCCAGTCCCATTGTTGCACCACACATGAAGTGCGTCAAAAACTGTAAATGGGGGCTGTGTCGTAATCATCTGGGGTGACTCCAAGCAGGGAAACGGAAGAGAGTTGTGACTCATAGATTGTCCTCCAATCAGTTTTATTCTTAATATGTTTCATTTTCTGATGGAATTTAATACATGGGGCATGTCCAGACTGCTTTAACAAACGTGTGTGTTGGTGGATCAACATAATAGCCATCAGAAGAACCATAAGACCTGTGATGTACATCTGCACTAAACATGATAGTACAATACATTTTAGTGCGACCTTTCTAATCGAGCATTTTGTTGCTAAACAGTTCCAAAGCTTTGAAGCACCTGATGAAGACAGTATGAGTTTGAGGGAAACATCCTAAGATTTGGATAAGATTTTTCTGGAAGTCCCTGTCTCAATTGATACATATTTCACAGGGACAACTCATTGATCAACCATCCACACTGCTGCCTGTGCCGGTCGCCTGGCACCTTTATGCAAACAGATCAACGGCACTTTGTCCATCGAAGACACTAGGTCAGTTTAAATCCACAATGGACACAATCACAACATACAGCTTGTGTGCTTTTAACCATGTGGTAGGGATTAGAGTTAAAACTGACTTTAGAGGGGAACATTTAAAAGTATCTGCAAACACAGCAGCTAAACATTGCCTAGGTCTGATGAATGTAAAAACTTGAATGCAGCTCCTCAGCTGTTCAAGGAATAGCTCATTCACTGACAACGTGCTTCTACGCAACATGCTTCAAGACTTCTTTTCATGTTATATCCAGAGTTGAGCTAAAGTAATAATTTTGGTTTTATTGCCAAAGCAATTTTTCACTCCTGAGGTAAGCGTTGAGAAAATAAGCAATCGGTGTATTCGCTTGTGTCCCTATTGAGGCCACTGCAGTGATGTACTGCACACGTTTGGACAGGAGACGAGAAAAACCCTGAGTTTTTAGGTCATAAAAGAGGGAGACAAACTCACTCTTACCGCTTTATTTGAATAAGTGACATACTGGATATTAGCCATATTATTTAATGTTGTCAGAAGACATCCAGCTAATGAATGCTCTTAAATTATTTATTGATCTGCTGTTTTTCGTACTGTTTTCCAAGACATACCATTTTACTGAACAGCAGCGTTGTATTCTGCCAAGACGCTAAGCTGCTTTACAGGCGACTATTATTTTGTACATGTTTTGTTTAAATATATGTGTTGGCAAAGTGTAAGAGGCAGAAAGTGCCTTTAAAATAAACATTCCTCCGTAGTCAGCCATCACATTTGTTGCATCAGTCGAGGATATAGAAAGTGTCTTTGTGCCATTACTGTGTCTGTCAAGACATGCCCTATGGTTTCACAAGTTTTGGTGTTGTTCTTTTGCACAGTGATGACAAAAATATCAAACATTACTGTTGTGTTCAGTGATGTCAAAGAATGTTACGGTTCTGATCGTTGTGGATCAATAAAACCTATTGCTTGGAAAGAGTTTGAGCAGCTTTGTGGTCCTAACAGAGCAACTTATTCTCATAATTGATTCAGCTGTGATATGCATGTCAACTTATCAATCATTTAATCCATAAAAAAAAAATGTAAATCACAATTCCATTTATGATTAACAGAACCAACTAATGTTCACATTTACTAAGCTGTTACCATAGACTGGGATGTCTGCCAGAAAAAATAATAACCAATTAATTTCTTGAAATTGACTTCTCTCCAGCTCTGTAGATGGTTTCAATGGCCAAAAGACTTTCCAATGAGAACACAAAACATGTATAGTAGTAGTTAGATTACCATAAAAATAAGCAACAAGGACACTCAACAGCACCACATTCTATTGTAAACTCCTTCAAAGTGTCTCATTGGACATTTTATATTAATTGGACACAACAAATATAGCTTTATAATTTAGATTCTGTGTCTTGCTTAAAAGGAGAGACTTGGGAAAATTGCCAAGTAACCCCAGTTATAACAAGACTTTATTTACTCTCGCACTTCTCTTATACTTAGTGAATGGCTAAGGAAAAAGCCATTCAGGTGTTAAGGAAAGAGCACATGGTGAACTTAAAGAAAGAAAATTACTGTTTTTTTATTTTTTACAATTGCTTTATTCACAAGACATATATTTCCACAGTCAAGCAGTATGCATTTTCTAATGGCTCAGGAATGCACACATTAGAAACCCACGAACATGTTGATTTACGAGTCCTGGTGTCACCTTGTCCATTTGTTGATTGTCAATCAGATTGCTGCAAAAGAAAACCACTTTGAGTAAGCTCAGTTATTTCAACACCATCCATTTCAATATTGTATGTTGGTCATGTCAGATATAGATTGTCTTCATATTAAATCAGAAGTCTAACGCATCATGATCATCATACATAACTATTAAAGGCCACATTGTGATCACATAAGATACTCACCATGTTGCTCATGCAGGGATCCAGCCACACCAACATCCATTTCCTGTAAATATAAAATGTCTGAGTGAACCTGAATGAGACCACACACCAGGATATATATTTGTGGGGTTGAGTCAGAAAAGTATATGATGACTTCATTTTCATATCAGAAGTCTAACGCACTTAAATCATCATTCACGATCAAAAACAAGAGATTTCAAATGTGTAAACAAAAACTCACCGTCTCGTTAGGCCTTAGCCGGTCTCCATTCGGTCCACGTGGGGATATGCAAGCCCTTCCAAAACCTGCTATGAACCCTTACGGCCGGCCCTGTGGACAGCAAAACATACTGTGTGTAAGAAGAAATCAACTATTAGGATTTTCCATTCACGTTATACAAAAATTAAACTTACTTCGACATGTTCAGGCCATGGTCCAGGCAGACGCGGCCTAGTCACGCAGTTCCAACATGCACCATGATGCATTAGAAAAAGAAAACTATTTGTATTCACATTTACGTCAGGTATCGTAATACTGTCTCGAAAATGTGCATGCAAATAAGCGTTTTCTAGCCATGTTAAATGCAAAACGTTCAAGACTGGCTGGTTTGACCACAGAAAGCATGCTCTCAAGGGCTGGGCTCGTGGACTTCTGCAGAAAATGTCCCCCGGATCTACTTTATAACACATCCGGTGTCTGTAGCTCCTTTCTCATTGGCTTACACCAACTCTAACATTTCCCCTCCTCCACTCGTGTAGATATCTATCCCAAAGTCCAACCCCCACGCTTTTCATTTCAGGAAGAAGCGGATCCAACGTTGTATTCGCCGCTGCTGCTGGCTCAGTGCCTTTAACGTTGATTTAAAAATAATAGCATCTGGTTGTAAGACAAAACACATGTTCTATGTAGTCAACGGCCCTCCGGACCAGCTGTCTATCCCGGTCTGAGACCAGAAAACATGGACTGGACAGTGAGCAGTCGGGCCCTGTTGTGGTGCTTTTTGTCGTTGCTTTGCTGCGCTGGGATCCCACAAAAGGTAAGAGGGGCTAACTGGATAAGCTAGCTTAAGTTAGAAGACATTATCTCGGAGTTACCCGCATAACTATTCGTTTCATCCAACTTTAGGCTTGTTTTTCTGCTTCTAGTGCAACTAATATTGAAGTACGAACTTGAATAAGTGTCATTCAGTGAGCCTTTTCACTCTGTCTGTGTGCTGCGTGTTGTATTCACATGATATCATTAAGCTAACGTTAGCTTTATGGCTAAAAGCACAACTTTTTAAGTAATACCAGCTTTGGAAACACTATAATTAACATTGCTCACATTTCTTTATAACATTTTTAATTCATTAGACCAGAGTTCTCAGATAAAGCAAACCGTAGGAGCATGAAAATAACATATCCATCCTCTTAAAATAGATCTCTGTGTTATTCAATATGACAATTTGCTGTCTATATGTTGTAGGTTTAATGTTGTTAGACTGTCTCGAAACTACTTAATTTGTTCTCGTCATCAACCTCCCCAAAGTATTTCAGAATCAGATAGGCAAGCGTAAGAAATTCCCTTTCATTTATATCACTGCTGAAACATAGAGCTTATACTGTACTGTTGTTAAGGCTTGATGATATGTCAATGTTCCCACAGCTTGCATGATAACACAACACACCTCCTTATCTTTGTCACAAGGCTGAACTCGTCCTTTGTTTGCACATGCACATACTTCAGAATGTGTTGCTTATTGTTTGAGTCATTCATTAACATTAACAATGAAAAGGTGGCAAACCAGGTAGTGCAAGTCAAACGTGTCAAGCAAAGCATGGCATTGTTGTGCATCCAGAAAATGTACAAAACAACCACACAAACATCAATGCCTTTGTTCACATGCAATGCATTGTACTAGATGTGATTTAAAAATGCAATGTTTGTAAAGTAGCCACAACTGCAAGAAAAGACAGGCTGCAATATAAATTGTTAAAGAAAACTGATAATGGGATCCTTAGCATCACTGCCTGGCACAAACAGGGGCCAAATAACTGGCTGAAACTGAGCCAGACTTCTAGAAGGTCTCCATGCAGGGAAATTAGCTAAAATGCTAGTAAATCAATTCAGATAAGAAAAAGATTAAAGTAGCCTTATAATCCTCTATCATGTCTCAGGTTCTTCTTAGCCTTGTTGACAGTCTGCTTCTGTGGTCATGACGAATGACAAAGGCTATCTATACATGGTGCCATTTGTGAGTGTGTGTAGGAGAGAAAGAGAGCGATACATAGAGAAAAGACTCATCTTACTGCATCATCTTCGCAATTGAGGTATTTATACATCTTTTGCAAGGAGGATATGATAGTGACTAAAATCTAGCTTGCGGTCTCAGATGATATGTTTGTTTAAAGAAACGTTTTCTCACATTAGGCCCACGCCCCACTTTACACATCCGCTGGCCCACTACAACTCTAATATTATTTTACTACTTTATACCAGCCAACCTTAGTCATGTTGTTTATGGGAGTAAAAGTTGTGATCCTACACCGTCTTATCAGAACAGTAGATTGGCTAGGCTCTGAATGAGTGTGCCTGAGCGAGGGCCAACACGTGACATCCTCTCCACTTGAGCAACTCCATGCAGAGAGCAGCTTACACACTTTGTTGACAAGATATGCTGCTTGAAAATAATATTCTTCTTCATCAAATGTGGATATAACAATAATTTTCGCAT
Source organism: Notothenia coriiceps (assembly GCF_000735185.1). Taxonomy (NCBI): domain Eukaryota; kingdom Metazoa; phylum Chordata; class Actinopteri; order Perciformes; family Nototheniidae; genus Notothenia; species Notothenia coriiceps. The sequence goes on along the minus strand of NW_011369101.1, from coordinate 607,846 downwards.
GGCATTTGAGCTCACCTTTCCTACTGTAGTATAATTAAACTCTCATACTGTAGGTGCCTGAGACAGAATAAAATCAAACAACCCCAAGCCTGTCATTTTCATGCAGCCCTAAAGGGAGACCTCTAATGACTACTTGACTATGTTGGACTTAAGTGACTTTCAAAACTAATCTTTATGACTTGTTGCTCCACTACAGCTACTCTGAAGAGTAGGTGTGAGATAAGTATTTCTTGGTTCCTGTGTTATTATTGCGCCGAAGCAAGCTGCAAACGTACTGCTTATTACTGTGACGTATCAGTTATAAGAGAGTGTTCCACTTCTCAACAAAACAACTCATTTATCGCAAGCCCAATTAATACATATGTTGTCAGACTGCCCTATCATTTTCTTGCTAATGCTGTTTTTACAATGTACGACTTCCTTTGAAGCTATGTTTCATTCCATTGTGTGTACTCCATACATGTGCCTCTCTTCCACACATGCAACTCTAAATAAGTCCTTAAAAGCCTGGAAAATCAGTTTCACACAGCTCCAGTGTTTCAGATGACACCACCGATTAATCTGCCTGTATGCAATTTAGCCACACACGTGTTTATTTTGTTGTCCCACTATAAATGTAATTTTTCTGTTGTTTTCGGGACTCGCACACCTTTTTATAAGCAGCTGTGCAACAGAAAGCGCCTGCTTGAAGTTACCTTCCCACATGCTTGGCAACCATCATAACCTGTTGATGCACCGTGAAGGTCAGCCATGTCACAGTGACCCTGGATACTGGGCTTTTGTTTGCTTTCAGATTTTATGATCAGTTTTTCAGAGGATTGTACAGCCGCTTGCCACTTCCTTTCTAAGGATGAATACAAGAAACAGATTGGCGCATGACTGGCCCTTTACCTTCCTCTCCTCCATGAGTCATCATCCCCTCCCCTGTGTCTCTTACACGTGTCACTCAGCTTTTGTGTCCCATATCTTCAGGGACGGGTCAGCTTTCTGTCCCCAGAGTCAGAACTAAACATGGTAAAGCAGCGTTTAGTTATTATGCTCCAAGTATCTGGAACAAACTCCCAGAAACCTGCAGGTTCGCTGCAACTCTTACTACTTTTAAATCCAGGCTGAAGACTTTTCTTTTTGTCGCTGCTTTTAATCGAACTATTCATATCTTAGACTGCACTGTAACGTATGTATTTTTTCTTTTAATGTTTATTTTATTAACTTTTCTTTTTAATGACTGATTTTAAATGCCATTTTCTTAATGTCTTTCATTTTTTGTAAAGCACTTTGAATTGCCTTGTGTTGAAAAGTGCTATATAAATAAACTTGCCTTGCCTATAAAGAGGCATTTTGTCTGCCTGGCTCTTAGTTTGTACACAAACAATTATTTCTTCCGAGACTATGGATTTATTTTGCAGTCTCTACTCGGGTGCTCTTACTATCAGTTTGTGATGTAATTATAATTCACTATCTTGAAGATATGAGAGTATCTGACAAAGGGGCAATAAGGCAGGTGTACTCCTAAAGCCCTTGTTTACACTCACTGGGAAAGCTGCCAGTTCCAGCCTGTCCTGTATTCAGGTTGGTTTGCCATACAAGAGGATGTGAAGCACACTGACACTCCAGCCGGCTACCAGTGACTTCATGAGCATTGTACTCAGTGTCCCTTAAGGTATGCCTGGCCGCATTGTACAGGAGAAAGTGAATACCTCGGAACCTGCCAAGACTTTGGTTTCGCCCAGTTCTGTAGTGTTATGTAACTCGCTTACACAACAACTTCTGTGTTAACTCAGAATGAGGAAACGAGAGGGAGAACCATGATGTTTGAGTATTCTAAAAAAGCTTTCCCACTCACCACTGATGATGTTTTACCAAAGCAGTCGCTGTGAGCTGCTAGACATATCAAACGACATGTTCCCTGAGGCAACACTGTATATTCAACAGTTGAATATTAGTGTCCGTCCAAAACTAAGAGGCCAACAGATGTTAGGAGAGTTATTTGCTTGCGAAACAGAAAACCCTGATGGAGGTAACGGGGGGGCCCAAAAACAAGTTAGTTATGATTCCCCCAGTACACATGTGTAATGCTCTTGAGCTTGCAGCCCAGTGGGAACACTCACAGGTGTGCAATATTGACACGAAAGTTGTTATAGGATGTGAGACTAAAGAAGGGCACTGGTAGCCAAATGTGGAAGGACCCAGTTTCCTTCTGAAGAGTGTGAAACGTTCAGTTTATAGAATAGTTGCCTCTGTCTCTGTTATAACAGGAGTCATTTTCCCATTTTAAGTTTTAACCTGAAGAACACAGAGGGAGAAAATAATTTTCGTGAACTGGTTATTTTTTATGATCTTGGTTTTCTAAGGAAAGAAAGCTCTGGGACAAAGGGGAACACCCTGAGTGACACAGTGAGGGTAGTGGTTGTTTTTGCTCTCCTTACCACATGCGCAGGCCTGAATTACTAGCTCTGGTGGTTTGTTTGTGTCTGACTTAGGAGCACTTTAACCCCCGCAGTCCTTATCTCTACAATAGTGGGAACATGATCAGAAGAGCGTGATAGTAACTGTAAGATGATAATCTGCCTTATAATGTATACATGTGGGGGCTATTTGCACTGCCCCCAGGGAGCTGTAAATGGGATTAGTCAGAGAAGTTGATCAATACCGCTGTGGGTCAGCAGGAAACTGAGGTCAGTCTGCTCGGTTTTCCAAGACTCCTGTGGTAAGGATGGCAGATTTAGTGGCATTCCCAGATTTTTTTTACTCCCAGCCTGACCCTGAGAGTAAGCCACTGAAAAGTGCTAATACGCTGTGCCTGATTGATGAGGCAGGAATCAGTCAAAAACGTTTGGCATGTCAATGATTGCATGATATGTGAAACTTTTTTGTCAGTAATTGAAGTACACAAAATCGATTTTCTGGATATAGGTAGGTAGGTAGGGCTGCTCAATTAATCGTATTTTAATCGTGATTACGATTATGGCTTGCAACGATTACGAAAACAACGTAATCAAAATAAAACGATTATTTTTTTTATTATTATTATTACTTATACTTTGCATTTTTTTTCAGTTGAATTATACTTAAAGTTCAGGGTAATCAACTGTTAAAAACATACTGTTCACATTGTTTTTCTCCAATAAATGGGTGTTATCTAAGTCAATGAATAATCGCAATTACAATTATTGACCCAAATAATCGAGATTATGATTTTTACCATAATCGAGCAGCCCTATTCTGGAGTGGAGAAAACTCTTGTGTACCAGTTGCATATCATCTTGAAAAAACATCTTAAATGAAAGTAGAGAGAGAGTGGACATGCTCACTTGGTACTGCACTTTTGGGTTTGTCTGGCATTCAGAGCTCTCCAACACACCCACTGGACATCTTCCTGCACATTGGTGCCAAAAACCATAAGAAGCCCAGGGCTTGGTTATCAAGAGTGGCGTTTTCAGAATTCCATAGTGGGGTGAGCGCAGCACACATCCCCCACAGAGCTGTTCACTCAGGCATAAGCCAAGTCATGAGGCCGGGTCGTTTAGCTGTCGTTGTGGTTATGGCTTGAACTAATTTCCCTGACTTGCTGCATCTTTGTATGTATGTGTTGTGTCAGCTGTCATGAAATGAATCAAAGTGTTCTGATGTCTGAGTGGGAGGGAAAAGTTCTGGAAATAAAGGCTCCCATATGCCCCGTCAGCCCACTAATCAACTGTGCAAAGGGAAGTTAAAGCACTCTTTTCCTTCAGTTCACTGTGCAATCTGTTTTAAAAAAGCCAAAGTGATCATATAAGCTATGCTAGGTGTTAGCACGAGTGTAATGCAGAAGTTTAGACGTCGCAACCCTCGGCTCAAGCTGTTACTTTGAACCTTCTGAACCCAGGTCCCCTGTTACCTAGCCCACTCCTTGTTTGCTCTTCAGTCGTCATTGTAGGGTATTGATTTGAAATTCAATGATTTGTAAAGCCAACTAAGGTGGCACACTCCCTGGGGGCAACCCAACACCCCACCCCCTTTCAACGAAATGCTGCCAAAACAGGCCCCATTTCTCAGAGTGGACCCTCTTCTTCCATATTTCTGCATTCCACTGTGTGTGATTATATAATCTCAAGCTGTCGTTTTGATAAGATAATAAGCATACGTACATTAATGTTTGGTCCAGGTGTGTGAGGATCAGTAATGGTAAAGTCATTAGTGGCTCATTATTCATCACCTTAATGCAGCCAGGAGCACAGGTTATGAATTAAGTGAAAGCATGCATGCTCAAACATGCCTGCTTACTAATGACTGAATTGAATATGTTGTCACTTTGATTCATGTGCATTAATTAATGAATGTGAATATCTAAAGAGTAGAGATTGCTATAAGTACATCACCTTGGTTTTTTTCCCCGTTCTGTAGGGGTTTTGCGGCGCCAGCACCGTTTCCCTTCCTGAAAGCCTGCTCTTTGTGTCCACGCTGGATGGAAACCTGCACGCCGTTAGCAAGAAGTCAGGCTCTATCAAATGGACTCTGAAAGAAGGTAAGAGGAGAGGACAAGAGTCAATTGTAACCTTTTTCTCAAGTCACAGTTCCTTATTCAGGTTACACTTGCAAAACCACTTGTTGCGTTGCCACAGGGAAAACGGGGATCCCACTGCTGTTTCTTAACCACAATGACAATCGTGATGTGTCTTTTGTCAGTTTTAGGGTTAAGGTATAACACAACCAAAATACCTTAGTGGGAAAACCTTAGGTGGGATTAAGCACATGGAAGTACTGGGCGGTGTTCTCCTAGCTAGGCATGGAAACTAGGTAATTATTAACTGAAAGAGGGGCAGAAATAGCCTGTAATCAAGGTCAGAATGGTCAAGGGTAAGCCACGTTGCTGTAGTGTCACCTACACACACACAGCATGTACTATGGGTACCTTTGTTAATGTAGAAACTATACGCTTGGGAATAACATTAGATAAGTGCACTTAAGGTTTTTTTTAAAGTTAAACACAAAGCATGACTATTTAACTGTTCTGATCACTTTTTTAAGGGATTGCAAAGATTGAAAACTACTCTAGTTTCAACCCACATGTCCTGGTTAGGTCCACCTAATACCCAAGTCATTAATATTCAGAAGTAGCCTCCTCTGCATCATCTGTTTTTCTGGAATGACTATTGAATATACATTTGACTAGCTCTGTACCAGGCTCCCCACACACCTGTTGTTGTGCTCTTGTCAGGTAACCATACACCTACAGAATGAGGGGGGATTAGAAATCTTTTCCCTACACCAAAACAGTACAACTCAGCCCACGTGCATGTCGTCTCGCTGTTTGCTAGTTATATCCTGTCGGCTTTGCAGACCTGTGTTTGTATATCAGCTAACGGGTGTCGGCATGGTGTCGGCGTATTTCTGTGAAACCATTGTTTTCCAACAAAAATCTGTTATAACACATAACAAATGCATATGCTGCTTGAACCCAAGAAACAATGGACCTGTTCGGACCTGGTGTCAGCATGTGTCTTTTGTAGGGCTACACGATTTGGAAAAAGGACTCATTTGACTACTATTTCAAGATATACGGTATGATTTACGATTTTGGAAACTCTTCCCACAGTCATCGAAATATATATTCAAATTAAGTTTGGTTGAAGAGGATCTGTATTAAACAAGCATTATTTTATTAAGTGAGAGCCAGGACATCTCTGAAGCACCAAACTACCGTATTCCAAATGATAATGTCAAATTTGTTTCTTTCTTTCCAAAGATTGAGCTGGTCCATATCGCAATTTTGATAACATTTCTATTAATTGTGGAGCCTTTTGTAATTCATTCACAAGTAGACCGCTCCACAGACGTCAGTTCAAACCTGCAATTAAGTGTGTCCCCAAACTTGTCTTGAGAGACCACCTTTGATCCGATCTCCTTTCCCTACTCACATTTAAGTGCCTTCTCTTACACCAACCACCGACAATATGATAATGACATCCAAAACACAAGATCCCCTCATGTGGTTCCTTTGATATGAGAAATACTATCAAAATAATAATGTTTTTCAAACACAGACACTGTTCAAATACACAGAGCTATTTTCATTGGACAAAGCCAGCGACTGAGCGCTTCCTTCTGGTTAAGCAGAGGATGTTAGTTTAGTGACGGTCTTTCAATGCGGCCAAGACCCCCCCCGGAATGGGTTCTGAGCGATAGGATCCCAAAGCTTCCTCAATTTGTCTTGGGTGCATTCACACCTGTAGTTAAAGCTGTCTATTTGTGATTGGTTGTTAACGCCAGGTCTTAACAGGCCCAATGGCCACCTTCAGGTAATCCTACACTTCCCCCCCCCCCTGCTCCTGTTGACCCCTTTAGGCACCTCCACAGAGATCAGCACCACCTGGTCCCCGCCCTGTATGTTCACACAGTAGGGAGGTGTGTGTTTCTTAGTAGCAATAGTTGTTGACGCTTTGTCTCTGGGCTTAAAGAGCTATTGTGTTTTTCTGTAACTCTTTTATATCAGGTTTCCAGAGTGAAGCACAAAGTTGAACAATAGGTAGATGTATTTTAAGAACGTATTAAGAATGCCAAATGAAAGGAGACGGATACAGCAATGTTTTACAGGTGAGTAATCATACACAGGAGGAAAAAGCAGCATACTATAATACTTTAATTTATCACAAATATAGTGAAATAGACAAAAGGAGGGAGTATGTAAGCTGCATTATCCATACATCTGTAAATATTGAATTGCTTGCCTTCCAAGCGGAGCCGTTGGCGGACATGACTGTTTGCTTTTCATATTTGCTCCAAGGGAATTCGTTTTTTAATTTGGACTTTGCGTTCCGTGCCGTTGAATCTCACTGATATTCATGTCACTCTCTTGCTCAACAGCTCCTGGCCACAGTTTGCATTGTTGGTTGATATTCTTGTCAGTCCTGACTTGCGTCTTCTTTTCTCTCCTCACAGATCCAGTTCTCCAGGTCCCCACACATGTGGCAGAGTATGTCATTTTGCATTGACTTTTTCTCCATGGATGTATTTCTAAATAAGTTTGTGTCCTACATATCTGTAACTAAAGGTGGTGAATGTAAATAGTTGTGGTAACTAGGGCTGCTCGATTATGGCAAAAATCATAATCTCGATTATTTGGGTCAATAATTGTAATTGCAAGGCAAGGCAAGTTTATTTATATATCACTTTTCAACACAAGGCAATTCAAAGTGCTTTACAAAAAATGAAAGATATTAAGAAAATGGCATTTCAAATCAGTCATTAAAAGAAAGAAAAAAAGCGATTATTAAATGCGATTATTCATTGACTTTGAAAACATCCATTTATTTGAGAAAAAAAAATGTGAACAGTATGTTTTTAACAGTTGATTACCCTGAACGTTAAGTATAATTCAACTGAAAAAAAAAAAAAAAAAAACTAATAATAATAAAAAATAATCGTTTTATTTCGATTACGTTGTTTTCGTAATCATTGCAAGCCATAATCGTAATCGCAATTAAAATACGATTAATTGAGCAGCCCTAGTGGTAACTTTTCTTTAGTTTGGCTCCCTGTACTGGTATTGATATATCTTGTTAAATGTGTCCCTCTAGACCAGCCTTCCTGCCTGACCCCAACGACGGCAGCCTGTACTCTCTTGGAGGAAAGAACAACGAAGGCCTGACAGTAAGAGGAAATCATTTTTTAATCACTAACCATAATCTCCCCCTGTCTAGTGAGCAACACGCTGTTCAGTTCCCTATTCTGTAGAAAAACACATCTTCTCACATTACACGTGTGTGTATAAGTCATGCTGAATGTAATGCACGCTCATTCTGAAGTTGTGGACATCAAAAGACATACAGCATGTAGTGGTTTTTCTAATGTTCCTTCATTCATTTTCCCACAACAGAAATTACCCTTCACGATCCCCGAGTTGGTCCAGGCTTCTCCCTGTCGCAGCTCTGATGGCGTACTTTACATGGGTAAGGCTAATGCTCCAAAAAGGAATACAAATGTATCCTCGTCTCCTCACATAAAGGAGCAGGTATTTCTGATGTCTTCCAGTACCACGCCATTTGCGGTCTAGGTCTGTGCTCTTTTGAATTTGAAACAGTTAACAGAGGAAAGGTAATCTACCAAAGTGACTGTGTCATTGTCTGAAGGGAAGTGGGTGACATTTGCCTCCACAAAGACATTATCAGTGAATCTTTTGTTTTCATTCAACTGAAGCTGCTGCACGAACAAAGCGTATTGCAAATGCAAAGATAGGAAATGGTTACAATCTCAAACTCTAGTAGAGTTTATGAGAGTTATCAGGCCAAACCATGCTGCTGGATCCTCTGCAGTGCCCATTTCCAGATGTATTGTTTATGCATTCTTCCATTCGAATCTATGATTAGTACATTACTGCCACTCCCTGCATCCACAGAATAAGCAAGAACAAAGATGGGTTCGTCGTTTAATGATAGAATGGAAACACCCATCACTGTGAGGCACCTTAAGGACAATGTCTAATATACTCTGTATGCTAGAGAGTATTCAAATTTACTCTGTGGATTTTATAGTGTTTAGATACTCGTCTGAATATCTATTTTTTGCTAAGAATATATTTATATTGTTTTTTATTGTATTTTTAAGAAGTGTTATAATTCTTGTAGATTTATTGTCAAAATGCTGCTGTGACATACACTTTCCTGACTTTGGATAAATAAAGTATTATTTATTTGATGATTCCTAAACAGGTTTTTTTTAGGTAGGCCAAAAAAACACATATATCTTGGATGTTGTCACACTATCATTGGACCACAGATTTGAAAAAAGCAAAAACTATTATTTAACAGCAAAATAGGGAGAAACCTCAAGAATAGCAACCTTCTCCACAGTGGACAATTATATTAAAAGGTGACACATTAATAACAGAGTAGAGAAAGTATGAGTAACATTACCTTAATTACATTTGTATTATTAGTTAATATGATCAGACAGAAGATATATGTTATGATTATGTCAAGAATAATATAAATACTGTAATCATTGCGGAGTGTATTAACTTAATCTGTGTGTGTGCATGTGCAGGTAAGAAGCAGGACCTGTGGTATGTGGTGGACCTGTTGACTGGAGAGAAGCAGCAGACCTTGACTTCCTCCTTCGCTGAGATGCTGTGTCCCTCTTCCTCTCTTCTCTATCTGGGACGCACAGGTAAAAAATAACTAAACGATCCAGCAACACAAGACCCTTTTTTTTAACTCAATTTTGCCAAACTAGTTTTCACCAGATTACCATAGCAGCCAATCCTATTCATTTCTTAATCTGACTAATTTACGGGCCCGTTTGTCTTGCATACTGTTACCCAAACTGTTGGCAAACCCTTATTTACCTCTCTTATCTCTGCTTCTGTCCCCGCCCCTCCCTTAAACCACACCAACCCCCACTATATCCCTGGGATGGTAATTGTAGACACAGACCTACACCATGAGAGCCCTGTCAATTAAATACTTCCTTTACATGGTTTCTAGTCATTACTCACTCTTTAACCAAACGGCACAGATGCTCAATTTTGTTTCAACTTGTCTTCAAGATTTTTTGCTTCGAAGCAAAACCAACTCAAAACCAACACTTTGCACTTCCATGTATCCCCATTAACTGTGGGGTTGCTTTGGGAGTTAGGGTTAGGGGTTATATTTCAAGCTTGTTGTGAAAATAAGTTATTGGGCAATTTTTTTATCAACTAATGTTTGTTAGAAAATGTTGTCAACTTTAATTGACTGAATATATTCAAAAATGTGGCTTATTATTTACTTATATTTTAACATGTATTTAAGAAGTACAGTAGAAGTGAAGCAAGTTTCAGGTTTGGGCCGTATTCAATAATACTTTTTAAATTAGCTGAGGGCCAATTAAAAGTCCCCGAGACAAATGTAAAAATCTGTGATATCGGGCTATATAAATACACTTTTATTAATGTATTGTGTTTACTCAAATGCAAACTCAAAGCCACAATTTTGTGTATGTTAGAAGAAGAAAAAAAAAATTCCCGGTGTGAATATGTCCCTGTGGTTCATTTCCCCGTCAGAGTACACCATCACCATGTACGACACCAAGAGCAGAGAGCTGCGCTGGAATGCCACCTATTCCGACTACGCCTCGACCCTTCCTGATGATGACACCAAATACAGTAAGACTATTCAACACGCTGGCTCTTTTGATCAGTGTATTCTCTGACAGACAGTACTAATCACTTGTCCACTCTTCGGTTCCCCACAGAAGTGGCTCATTTTGTGTCCAACGGTGACGGCCTGGTGGTGACGGTGGACAGCGAATCAGGAGACGTTCAGTGGTTTCAGAACTATAACTCTCCCGGTGGTAGCCATGTATATCTGGCAGCGCGAAGGGCCTCCGCTAAAGTTCCCCCACACTAACGTTGCCGTGGAAACCCTGCGGTACCTCACTTTCATGTCTGGAGAGGTTGGCCGCATCACACAGTGGGAATACCCCTTTCCCAAAGAGAATAAGCCCAAGAACAAATTCCTGTAAGCAGTGTTCATGACCCCTACTCTTTTTGGCTTTTCCTTCTATGATTGTTACTACTATTTCTAATTTGGCCTAGATACAAAAGAAGAAGAATGTCTTACTCATTCAGGGAGAATCATTGGTTGAGCACAGTTTTAAACATGTAAGAACATTCTGCCTATTAATCACAGGGGACTAACTTACTGGAAGGCAGAAATCAAGCTTTTGTAAGATGTGAGGTTGCTTAATGTTGGGATGGAGTCTAGACATGTAATACCTAACAAGTGGATGCTAGCAGGCCTGGTTTCAGCTCAGGTTTCACACTGCAGTACGGCTTTATTTTCATATATTGAGTTCACACCTGCTTCTGCTGGAAACAGTACTTTCAGTGGTGGAGCCACTGTGACGGTTTCGCCTGTTTAGGGAGATGATGGCAAACTCTGACCGTTCTGTAATACATTCAAGATGTGTTTACCACAATTCTATTCCGTCACACTTTAGCATGAAATATGTACTGTGTCTAAAGTAAGTAGACATTTGACTAACTTTGTTTTCTCCTTTTTTAGGGCCACTTTGTATGTGGGGAAATACTCCACCAGTCTGTATGCCTCTTCCTCCCTGGTGCACGATGGAGTCACTGTAGTGGTGAGTGACCGTTACAAGCATCTCCTAATTTAGGCAAAACTCAATCGTTATCAGGAAGACATGAACAGTATATTGAGTCAAGGTTTATCTGCAAGTTTTATGCTTCATAATCAGTTTTCACTTTTGGTTAGTGGTTTCTAAGAATACTGTTGAGTTTGTATGAAAACATCCTGTTCCAGTTGTGTCCTCACTTGCACTGGTTACTTGCGTCACTTTGATTGTTACTGGCTTTGCCCCAAGGAGATCTATTGTCTCTTGTTCTTCGTAGTAAAGGCGGCAAATATTAAACACATTGCATGACATTTGTTATCAGATGATAAGATCATTCATTTCAAATGGAAAGATCTTTATATTTTTTTAATTGTTCTCTTTTGTCCCCCTTTTTCTTTATGCTTTAATATTCTTTTCAGATACAATATTATTTAAATAGTCCTTATTTAATCCTGTAAGGCCTCTGATGGAAAATTCACCTGAATTCATCAAATGTTTGTGTGTATTTTCTGTGACTGTGCAGCCTCGTGGCAGCACCTTCCCCATGCTGGAGGGTCCCGACAGCCGGGAGACTGACGAGGACAAGGAGTGCTTCATCACGCCCAGCACCAGCGTGTTCAATGCTCCGCTGCGGAAGAGAAACCGTATAAACTACATGAGGAACTACCTGCTCCTCATAGGTACTACTTCAGTACACAAATCACAGAGTAACACTACCCACTCTAATCTTAAAAATCTAAAATCAGAACTCAGATCTGAGCCTAGTTTTAATTTGTATGTAGTTAAGGATTGCCAGAGCCTCAATAGATGCTAATTTCCGAATAAATTGGACTGATTCATCTAATAAACATAAAGATCAAATAGCAACTGTCCTGTTAAAGCCAAATACGTACTCCTTTTAGAGAAAGGACTAATAAGAAGTGACATCCACAATAGAAACAACTACATTTTTTTTTTTTCTGCCATTGTCTAAAATAAGTTGAAAATGAAGTTTTACACCGAAAATTGGCAGATATGTCTTTAATTCGTGCATCCCTCTGCTGGAAACCAGTGTGTGTTGTTCTTAGACTCAGACATCTCGCCCTCTCTCTCCACAGAGTGGTCCACAACACAGCGCAGCTGCAGCACAGGACGGTTCCCAGAGACAGATGAGAGAAGTTGGAGCTGTGGTTGTGAGACTGCCCCTCTGCTGGATGATAGTCATGTGGATTATACTGTATGTTCCAAGTAATATGTTTATATGATATCCCTACTATTTAAACATGAATAATGATAAATATCTGATAATTAAAACGTTTTTATTCCGCATTTCAGTCATCATGAGACGCGCCCTGAAGCTCAACACTAAGCTCCTGGAGAAGTTCCCAGACAGGCTTCCCTCGCGCCAAGGCAACGTCATCCCACCCCACTACTGACAAGAAGGTTGAGCGAGGTCTGTGTCTGTCAGTGTGTGACCCTAAGCAACGTTTTGTTTTGAAGATGTTTCCGATATCAAAACATTCTGTGCAGATTGTGCTCACTCCCCTTCGTCCTGTCCCCCCCCTCTTGCAGAAGTCAATTTATAAGCGGATGGATGATGGCCCCCCTTCCCCTCCGCCGGAAACATCCATCCAGGAACCTGGCACCACCCGGTCGCCACTGGGCGGTCCAGGAGGCCTCCGGTGGACTCCATGCTCAAAGAGCATGGCAACTATCATCTTTCTCTACCCTTCCTCCTGCTGGCATGGGTGGCTTTGTTGATCACCTACCCGAAAAGTACAGTCACACAGAACACCTAGTGGACTGCTGGTCTCTTGCAGCTACATTATCATGAGAATACCATGTTATCATATGTGGAAGTTTGTTGATCTTAAAAAAGATCAAACTGCAATTGAGCCTAGTTTTTTAATTTGTATGTAGTTAATGGATTGCCAGATGCCTCATAATGGGCTAATTTCCGATGAATTGATTGATGTCACCGTAATACATAAAGATTAGTTTGAGCAACTGTCTGTAAAGCATATGCGTACTCCTTTTAGAGAAAGACTAATAAGATAGGAATTCCACTAAAGAAGACACTACATTCTTCTGCCATTGTCCTGAAATAAGCTTGAAATGATTTACACAGACAATTGGCAGAATATCTTAATTCGTGCATCCCTCTGATGAAAACAGTTGTGTTGTTCTTAGAAACTCAGACATCTCTCTCTTCTCCCACAGGGAGTGTCACCAAGCTAGCAGCAGCTGCAGAGCACCAGGAGTTCCAGGAAGACAGATGGAGGAGAAGTTTGGAGCTGCTCCAGAGACAGCAGCCGTTCCCCCCTGCAGAGGTTGGGCCCTGGGCCTGCGGCCCCCGAAAGGACTATTCTGGAGGTGGCCCGCACTCGCTCCGAACTACTGACCACAGCAGCCCTAATGTGACCCCGCGCCATCCAAACCACTCCAACCTGTCTGTGTCTGAACTGGGAAGCTCTGCCAGTATGAGCACGAAAGATGGCAGGTGAACAATTACAATGACACGCACACACTCTGATTGCACTTTTTTTTTTTTTCCATTATATCTTTGATAGCATTTTTCAAATACAACCCACAAAACAGAACAGCTCATACATGACTTGACAAGTAAGGGAGCATAGATAAGACATAAGAACTAAGAAGATAAGAAATGCAAAAAAAATGCCATTCTCCATCCGGGATAGAGGCCAGCCCAACAAAATTAACGTTAGATAGTAATAACTATCATAAAATAAATAGACAAATACAGATGAATGATACAAAGAACAAGGTTTCAGGAAAACACAAAAACATCATATTTGATGCCAACTTTTAAAATTTAACTCAGCTATTGTTTAAAATGTTTATTGTCTTCAGAGATGACTCCAATAGTAGTCAGAGTGGAACATAACCTTCCTTCCCAAAGAGGTCTTGGGTCACGGTGCGAGCCACCATTGTGTACAGTAGTTTGAACAAATCCCTGTCAACAGTATTCCCTATTTTGTCTATTTGTAAAATTAGTGATCCTTAATATTTTATTTTGTACTGCCATTGTTTTCCCACAAGGTAATTTGACAACCGGTCAGTTGCAGTGAAGAGAATTCTCCCAGAACTCGCTGCAGACCGGGAAGTCCACTGCTGAGATCAACACACCAATGTCATCCGCTACTTCTGCACAAACCGCCAGTTCCATACATCGCATACTTGTGCTGCTCTCTTCAGATATGGAAATTTGCAATAATTGTGTTGTTCTTTGGGAAAACAAGAAGCATTTTGCTATAACAGCACATAATAACTGATCTCTTAAGATGCATTACTTTTTTTTGTTAAGTACCATGATTTTTACTGGTAGTGCTTTTTAAGTTTCGCTCAATAAGTGGAGGAATTTGATTTATTTGTCTTTGTTCAATATTCCACAGAAGTAGAAAATTATATTTGTTCCCTTACACCATCAATGTTGAAATTGAGACGCCATGTTTAAATTACTGGACTTCACTAATGTTTCATCTCTCTATATGTAAAAGTGATTTGACCTCATACTTATCTGTTATACTTCTTACAACCATGTCAACTGGCCCACCTGCACTCTTAAAATAGTACCCATATATAACCAAACAACATTACATCCACTGAAAGTTGTTTTCCCTCGTCTTCATCTGGATACTTTTCCTTCAGTCCACACCTGAAACCCCACAACATCCTTCCATGCCCAACGCCCACGGCCGGGTCCGGGCCATGATCTCAGACTTCGGTTGTGTAAGAAGCTGGGCAGTGGGCCGCCACAGTTCAGCAGAGTCGGGTCCACCGAGGGCTGGATCGCCCGCCGAGATTCTCAGTGAGGACTGCAAAGATCAAGCTCCGGGATGCTTAGTGGAGAGAAGCTGCACTCTCCAGCGGGATGGATGGATGGATGGGACTTTTATCGCGCAGATGGCAAATGAGAAGTGAATATTCCATATCAGAATAATCTCACACGAGTTAACTCGGGTTAAAAAAAAAGAAAGACTTATTTATATAAATAAAAATAATTATCATGTATCAAAGAACAGACGTATTATTGTTTTTTGCTTTATGGTTGAGCTTATTTAAGATTGTTGTTATTTTCTGCTTGTTTCCACTTAAAAAAGGATGTTTACAAAAAATGTATTCGTAAAGCGATAAAAAATGTGATTCCTGGTAACGAAGGTTAAAGGATATAAACGTAGCTTGACAACACAAAACAAGCATTTAAGAAGGCTTTCCCTCAATGTTCTCCAGTTTGACAGAAAAGAACCCCACAGAAAACTGTCCTACAGAGGTAAAATTCTGAGCAATACCTCGCTAGCATTACAGGCAGTATTATAGACCGATTTGTCCGTTTAGAGAGTGCTTCAAGGCTCTCCTGTTGTATTAGTCATATAGATGCGGAGACAATTAGCTACAGAGTAGTTTTAGTTATGCCGACGAACATCTTGTGTCACAGGCCTTCTCCCAACAGTGGCAACGACCAAAACACAGATAACAGAAAAAATATAGTGCAAGAAATATTTTTACACTTACAAAAAGAAAAGATAGTTATCCTATCATTAAAAAACCGACGGTAAGACGCGCATCTTATAGTATACAGTTGCCTGTTACATCTCGATAGATATGCGCAGAGGCGCTATATGGCAAGTTAAGAAATCGATGATATATGTAAGTGGCGGTAAATAGGTAAAATATGTGTTTAAGTAGCAGCCAGATGAATATTAGGGATGTGTGGTTTCACACAGTTCAAGGTGTTTAAACAGTCTTTGCTGTGGGACTCAAATGAGCATTATTACGATAAAAGATACAGATAAATACTATAACTTAAGAATCA